>NW_026535975.1:400000-621354 GCF_028551555.1 Melozone crissalis
CCTTCCCTTCCCTTCCCTTCCCTTGCCTTCCCTTCCCTTCCCTTCCCTTCCCTTCCCTTCCCTTCCCTTCCCTTCCCGGAACCATTCCCGGAACTTTACCTTCCCTTCCCTTCTCTTCCCTTCCCTTCCTTTCCCTTCCCTTCCCTTCCCTTCCCTTCCCTTCCCTTCCCTTCCCTTCCCGGAACCTTCCCTTCCCGGAACCTTCCCTTCCCGGAACCTTCCCGGAACCTTCCCTTCCCTTCCCGGAGCCTTCCCTTCCCTTCCCTTCCCTTCCCTTCCCTTCCCTTCCCGGAACCTTCCCTTCCCTTCCCTGAACCTTCCCTTCCCTTCCCTTCCCTTCCCTTCCCTTCCCTTCCCTTCCCTTCCCGGAACCATTCCCGGAACCTTCCCTTCCCTTCCCTTCTCTTCCCTTCCCTTCCCTTCCCTTCCCTTCCCTTCCCTTCCCTTCCCGGAACTTTCCCTTCCCGGAACCTTCCCATCCCGGAACCTTCCCGGAACCTTCCCTTCCCTTCCAGGAGCCTTCCCTTCCCTTCCCTTCCCTTCCCTTCCCTTCCCTTCCCTTCCCTTCCCTTCCCTTCCCTTCCCGGAACCTTCCCTTCCCTTCCCTGAACCTTCCCTTCCCTTCACTTCCCTGAAACTTCCCTTCCCTTCCCTTCCCTTCCCTTCCCTTCCCTTCCCGGAACCTTCCCGGAACCTTCCCAGAACCTTCCCGGAACCTTCCCTTCCCTTCCCTTCCCGGAACCTTCCAGGTACATTCTCGGAACCTTTCCGGAACCTTCCTTTCCCGAAACCTTCCCTTCCCTTCTCGGTACATACCCTTCCTGGGACGTTCCCGGAACGTTCCCGGAATCTTCCCGGGACCTTCCCGGAACCTTCCCTTCCCTTCCTTTCCCCTCCCTTCATTTCCCTTCCCTTCCCTTCCCTTCCCTTCCCTTCCCGGAACCTTCCCTTCCCTTCCCTTCCCTTCCCTTCCCTTCCCTTCCCTTCCCTTCCCTTCCCTTCCCTTCCCTTCCCGGAACCTTCCCTTCCCTTTCCCTTCCCTTCCCTTCCCTTCCTTTCCCGGAACCTTCCCTTCCCGGAACCTTCCCTTCCCGGAACCTTCGCGGAACCTTCCCTTCCCTTCCCTTCCCTTCCCTTCCCTTCCCGGAACCTTCCCTTCCCTTCCCTTCCCTTCCAGGAACCTTCCCGGAACCTTCCCTTCCCTTCCCTTCCCTTCCCTTCCCTTCCCGGAACCTTCCCGGAACCTTCCCTTCCCTTCCCTTCCCTTCCCTTCCCTTCCCTTCCCTTCCCTTCCCTTCCCGGAACCTTCCCTTCCCTTCCCTTCCCTTCCCTTCCCTTCCCTTCCCGGAACCTTCCCTTCCCTTCCCTTCCCTTCCCGGAACCTTCCCGGAACCTTCCCGGAACCTTCCCTTCCCTTCCCTTCCCTTCCCTTCCCTTCCCTTCCCGGAACCTTCCCGGAACCTTCCCGGAACCTTCCCGGAACCTTCCCTTCCCTTCCCTTCCCTTCCCTTCCCGGAACCTTCCCTTCCCGGAACCTTCCCTTCCCTTCCCTGAACCTTCCCTTCCCTACCCGGAACCTTCCCTTTCCGGAACCTTCCCTTCCCTTCCCTTCCCTTCCCTTCCCTTCCCTTCCCTTCCCTTCCCTTCCCTTCCCTTCCCTTCCCTTTCCCTTCCCTTCCCTTCCCTTCCTTTCCCGGAACCTTCCCTTCCCGGAACCTTCCCTTCCCGGAACCTTCGCGGAACCTTCCCTTCCCTTCCCTTCCCTTCCCTTTCCTTCCCTTCCCTTCCCTTCCCTTCCCTTCCCTTCCCTTCCCGGAACATTCCCTTCCCTTCCCTTCCCTTCCCTTCCCGGAACCTTCGCTTCCCTTCCCTTCCCTTCCCGGAACCTTCCCGGAACCTTCCCAGAACCTTCCCTTCCCTTCCCTTCCCTTCCCTTCCCTTCCCTTCCCGGAACCTTCCCGGAACCTTCCCGGAACCTTCCCTTCCCTTCCCTTCCCTTCCCGGAACCTTCCCTTCCCGGAACCTTCCCTTCCCTTCCCTGAACCTTCCCTTCCCTTCCCGGAACCTTCCCTTCTCGGAACCTTCCCTTCCCTTCCCTTCCCTTCCCTTCCCTTCCCTTCCCTTCCCTTCCCTTTCCCTTCCCTTCCCTTCCCTTCCCTTCCCTTCCCTTCCCTTCCCTTCCCTTCCCTTCCCGGAACCTTCCCTTCCCGGAACCTTCCCTTCCCGGAACCTTCCCGGAACCTTCCCTTATCTTCCCTTCCCTTCCCTTTCCTTCCCTTCCCTTCCCTTCCCTTCCCTTCCCTTCCCTTCCCTTCCCTTCCCGGAACATTCCCTTCCCTTCCCTTCCCTTCCCTTCCCTTCCCTTCCCTTCCCTTCCCTTCCCTTCCCTTCCCTTCCCGGAACCTTCCCTTCCCTTCCCTTCCCTTCCCTTCCCTTCCCTTCCCTTCCCTTCCCTTCCCTTCCCTTCCCTTCCCGGAACATTCCCTTCCCTTCCCGGAACCTTCCCTTCCCTTCCCTTCCCTTCCCTTCCCTTCCCTTCCCTTCCCTTCCCTTCCCTTCCCGGAACCTTCCCTTCCCTTCCCTTCCCTTCCCGCAACCTTCCCGCAACCTTCCCTTCCCTTCCCTTTCCTTCTCTTCGTGGAACCTTCCCTTCCCTTCCCTTCCCTTCCCTTCCCTTCCCTTCCCTTGGGCAGCAGCCCGTGGTGAAAAGCACGTTTGCTCACAGCCCAGCATGGTCCTGGGCCCTCTTCTAAAGGAACCTGGAATGATATCATTGATTGGCCTTGTTTTTGGTGCTTGAGGTGGAACTAATTTTTTGAGGGCCTCCTCTCCTTCAGGCTGCAAGAGGTGGATTTGTGCTGGTTGTGAGCACGGTGCATTGGTTTGCGCCACACCAAGCAGCTGCTGAGAGTCCGGCTCTGGCTCTGTCCGTGGGGGGACATGGCAGGGGGGTAGTGGCTCCCAGCAAGAGTGGGGAGGGCAAGGTCTGACAAGGGGGAAAGCAGCCCTTGATATGGCAGGACAGCTCCAGTTTTTGTCCTTGCCTCTGCTTCCTGTTTTTAGCTTTAATATCGTCAGAGTTGAGAGCAAAAATCGTTGTTGCTGCAGCAGAATTCCATGCTGCTGTGCTGCTGTGGGTGTCAGTGTGATGCCCAGAGGGATGCAGCTCCCTGGTGCTGTTCCCTGTGCCAGGCAGAGCCATCCAGGCAGTGCCTGGGCTGCCATTGTGTACAGCAGTTGGAGCTGGGGCCAGGCAGTGCCTGGAGCTGTGCAGTGAAGGAGCCAGGGGGCTGCAGGGCCTGGCAGGGGCTGATCAGCCCCTCTGTGGGGCAGCTGCTGTCTCGTGCCCTCCAGGGCTGGGGCAAAGAGCTGAGTTCTCAGGCAGGGCAACAGCACCATGGCAGAGAAGGGAGTCATTTTTACTGAGACCCTGGAGTTGTGTGTTCCTTGAGCCTTAGGGAGCACTGATCCTTGTTGGCAAGGCTCCCCCAGAGCTCGTGGGTCACTGGCACTTTTCCAGGAGTCATTGCAAGCCTTCTTGGGTAAAGCAGGGGCTGAGGCAGCTGTTGGGCAAAGTGCTCTGCCTGGGGCACTTGGCAGCCTCTGGGTGCTGCCTCTCAGGGTTTGCCCCTCCTTGACAAGACATGTTGGAGTGGGAAGAGGTAGAAGGCAATTTATCCCGGTAGGGCTCTTCAATGTGCATTTTACAGTGACCAATGTGTTCTGCTCCATTTCACAATCTTTGGGGGTAGGCATTCTCCATTCTCTCAGTATCTCTGATTGTCCTGGGGTCATCTCTTTGCCCAGATGTCTCGTTCCTGAGCTCCAAGTGTCCTCCCCAGTGCTGCTGTGTGATGAGTGCCACCTGAAGGTGCCCTACGAGGAAGATCCTCATTAGGAATCCCAGCCACCTTCCTGGCTGCTACGGGCTTATTCGCCAGGTTTGGCATCACATCCACCTCCTCCTTTCAAATATTCCTGAGGAGATTATTAGGGGAAAAAAGGGTTTGGATAAGACCTTGCTGCTTTCTATTCAGTCTTAAAGATCTGCTGAGAACACGATCCTACCCAACTGTAAACTTGAGGAGGCAGTTGAAGCTCCTGAAAAAACAGTTGATGTTCTAGTCGTCAGGGTGTTTTCCTGTGGAAGATCTTAGGGGGTTGTGAAAAGCTGCTGCACTCACAGACACCAGTGCCTGTGCTGGCAGCCTCCTTGCAGGATGCCCTGGGAGTGCTAAACCTACAACACTTGCATCTTGTTTGTGCCTTTGACCTTTGTCCTGGGGAGTTTTAAAGGTGTGTGTAAGTTGCTGTTGTGGTGGATGTTAAGGAGCCTAAAGTTTCTTGAGAGGTCCCTCTGAATCTGCGTTTCATTGTGTCCCTTCCAGAAACGCAAGGAGGACTCTGCTGTGCTCTACTCCAGCCCCAAGCCCTGTGGGATTGTGCAGCCCCAGAGCACAGCAGAGATCCCAGTTGTGGTGGAAGTGCAGGCCCTGGGCACTCATCGCACCAACGTTCTCATCGGCATGTTCGGGGATGAGAGAAACCCCCTGGTGAGGGCAAGGGGAGATGTGAGCCTGTGTGCAGCTGCTCCTGGCAGGGTGCACAGGGGCAGGGATTGTGCCGGGGAAAACAGGCACGGGCTGCTGGGGAGAAGGACAGGAGGGATGGGGGGCACAAACAGCTCCTGCCTTAGAGGTGGGAATCTCAGTGTCTGAGACAGAATGGAGTTGGGCTAAGCTGGAATCCAGGGGCATTTGAGTTCATTATTCTTTCAAATGCTGTTAACTTTGGAAACATCTGTTTGAAAATGTCATCTCTCTGAGTGCAAAAGAGGATGTCAGAAGACTTGTGGGAACCTTGAGCTTTCTGTAAAAGAAAGGAAAGCTGGCATTTGAAGAGTGTTTGCAAGGACTGAAACTTCAATTAAAACATATGGAAATGGCAATGCCAAATTCCCTGGATGGCACCAAACATCTGAACCTGGGCCATCGTGGCACTGCCTGTAAATCAGTGAACAGGAAGGAAAGGCAATGCAGGCTGTGCCAGGGAGCCTGAAGGTTGACCAAACAGTTGCTTTCAACTATCAGGCTGCTTCCCTTAAAGAGGAGGGTTTCTCCCCACCAGAAGAACCAGTTGTTTAACTCTCAGCCTGGTCTTACCTAGAGATTTCTTGCAAAAATAAAAGCTTTGGGCCAATAATTTTTAGTTTGAAAGGTTCTCTTACCTTAATCCTTTTCAATTTGGAGGTGAACATGTAATTTTCTTTTTCCCCAAAAGCCCAGCATTTCAGCTGGAGAGTGGTAGCTGTCCCTAAAGAAAATCTTGAGCAGGGTTGAGCTATTGAAGCTTTTTTAGGTTTGTCTGTTGTGGTTTGTTTTGGGTTTTTTAAAATCTTTCTTGCTTGCTTCCTGGAACAGAGGGCACAATTACGGAGCTCAGGACGGCTGGCAGAAATCTCCCCAAGCCCAAGGCTGGCAGAGCTTGGCAGGATCCCAGCACCACAGCCTGTGTATGTATGGAAGGATGGATGGATGGATGGATGGATGGATGGATGGATGGATGGATGGATGGATGGATGGGCAATGTGACCTGAGTCACCTGGGAGTGTTGGAAAATGTCAACCAACCCCCCAGCGGTGTCAGGGGAACATTCCTGATAAATCCCTGGTGGAGCTGCCGAGTTTCTGGCCTTGGGCACTGGGTGGGCTGTGCTGGCTGGGCACTGGCTGGGTCTGCCCCTCGGTGTCTCAAATCTCACCTTTTTGCTGCCTTCTCTGTCTTTTCCTCTCCCACTGTGCTTTTTGCATCCCCACCAGGTGTTAATGCCTGTCCTCTGTAGTTGCTCAATGCAAGCAGTTGCAGCTGCTGCAGCACCTCAGTGCCATCCCTGGGCTGCCTTTAGAACAGACCTGCCCCAGCCTGGATTGGGAAGGGCTGGATCAAACCATTTCTCAGTTCAACGTGCCAGCACCCACCCAGGGGCTGCATCCTGGCCAGGAGCTGCTCGTGCAGGTGTCCCTCCCTCCCTCCCTCCCACTGCAGGTCCCTGGTCATAGTTATTTATTTTCCAGAGATGAGCTCCACCCACCTAAATTCAAACCCCAACCACCGAAGGAGAGGAGAACCAGTCTGGATTGTGCAGCAACTCGATGGAGGCACTTCAGGACTGGAAAGGAGGAGGCAGCCAGAGCCCTGAAAGAAGTGCAGGATTTTACCCACTCTTCAGGAGCAGAGGTAGATTTTCTTGTACACCTACTGCTTGCTTTGCCTCCCCAGCCTGCCAGCACCAAGTCCTGCTCATGCTGAGCTCCCTTTTTGCTGCCCTGCTGTGCTGTGCCCTGACAGTGGGCTGGGCAGCAGGGCCAGTGGCTGGACATGGGCTGAGGGGGAGGAAGAAATAGGAGAGTTTTCTTTGGAGAAGCTGGCTCAGATCCTACAGGCCTGTGCTGAGTGTGGGATTTTTTGCCTTGTTTCCTTCCCAATGTAAGATGAGGCTTTTCTCTGCATCATCATGGTAACACCTCCAGCTTCCCTCCCAGAGCAAGCTGGGATGATCCTGATCTCCATGGAGCCTCTTCCCAAGGCTGCCAGACTCCCTGTTTGCAGGGCTCTGCTTTCACCCAGAGCTGCTATTGCACTGCTGGCCCTGGAGCTGTCTGACAAAGGGAGACTTTGCAGAGGGGCTGTCTCTTCTTCCCAGCATAAAAAATGGCTTGTTTTTTGGGTGCCAACACCAACTGCTGAGCACCCTCACCTCCCTCGAGGCTTGGAGGGATTCAGGTGCTCCCTGGACGTGGTGCACACTGTCCTGGGAGCAGAGAAGGCAAGAGGGAATCTGTCTCCCTTGCCCATTGTCAGTGTGGCAAGCAGGGCTGGAGCTGCCAGTGCCACTGGGGGCCCTCAGCATTGGCCACAGAGGGGCCTCCCATCCCTGCAGGCCCATCACAAAGTGCTGCTGGAGCAGCTGCTTGTTGGAGAGGCCGTGCAGGACACGTTGCAGGGCTGCCCAAGGACGCTGTGCAGTACCTGTGGAGGGCACTGCTCCCCCTGGAACTCCTCAGGTGCTCCACAGGAAATTTTTGCAGGAGCTTTTGCTGTAGCACCTTGAGAAAGAAGCATTTAAATCAGAGAGGGAGGGGAAGAGCCTCAGGAGTCAGATGAGCTGGGCTGGACTCCTTCCCTCAGCTCCAAGAGCTCTCACTCTGAGTCTCCTCCTTTTCTAAAAGCAGGTAGTTTTGAAACTTTTTAAAGGCAAGTTGTGCATCAGAGAGAATTTCTACTGCCAAGAGACATCCTAGTTCACTTTCATGTAATGTACTAATTAATGCATTGAGCTGTGAGTATGGGAGAAGATTTTCCCCATGGTCCCTGCACTGGTCAATGGCATGGATGCAGGATGAGGTGAGGGTGATTCTGGCAGTGTTTGGGGAATAGGCCCCTCTGGCTACAGCTGCACTTTGCTCCAAGATGCTCCATTGGATCCATTTCCATGCTCAACACCTCAATCTCTCCTGTCTTCCATCCAGGCTTTCAATATCCTGCCACTGCCAGGTGTGCTGCAGCCAGGAGAGAGCCAGCAGGTCTCCTCCACCTTCTCTGGCCACCTCAACACCATCTGCAATGTCCCGGAGCTGTGCCACATGGAGGCAGGCTCCATCTCCGAGGTGCTGGTGCCTGGGGAGGCCTCACGTGTCAGCTCCTCCCTGAGCCCCCAGGAGATCAGCTGTGGCTCTCAGGCCCCTCTCAGGGACAGGTGAGTCAGCCTTCCATGGGTTCCTGCTCTGCCATGGGTTCTTGTCCCTGCAGGGCTTCCCTGCTCCAAGGCCTCTGAGCTCAGAGGAGCTGCAGAGCAAAGGCCAGCAGCAACACAGGGATGGCCACTCTGAGCTCCCTGGCTGCCAAGAGAGGAAGGACCTTCTTCTGTTGAGACAGAACATCTTCTTCTCTATTTGAGTTCTGAGCCCTGCTGGCTTAGCTGCTGTCTGCAGGGAGCTGGGCTCTGGGCTTGCCTTGGCACCGCATCTAGAGGTGTCTTGAAGTCCATGGTGTTGAGTGGCATCTTCTTCATCATCTGCCTTCTTCACCAGAACAGTGGGATTGTGGTATGGGCAGGCGTGGGGCACAGAGCAAACCTTGCTTTGGGTCCTGCTCCTGCCACAGATGAAGTCCTTGCACTGCTGATCTGCCAGGGTTCTCCTTAATGGTGGCATAGCAGCCAGAAAAGCTCCTGTCCTTTGGGCTCCCCTGCAGCTGCAGCCGTAGGCAAGCACAGGAGAAGCTCAGCTCCAGCAAGGCAGCCCAGCTCAGGACACACAGGCCAAGTGTGGAGCTGGGAGTGGAGGTGCTTAAAGCAAGCCTGTGCATCAGGACTTCTTCAGGCCAGACTGGAGTTGGTTTCATGGGGAGGAGACGGACGAGGCTGCTTCCAATGGTTTCCATGGCAGCCAGCACTGGTTTGCTTGGTGCTTGGTCCCAGCTGGGTTCCAGCAGGAAATCTGCCTGACAAGAGCCTGTCTTGCAGGAGAGGAGTTCCTGCAGCCTTTGCTTTCTGACTGATAGGATTGTTCTCATGAAGGAGCAGGCTAGGAGTCGTTAAAACCGAAGATCACGGACAGAGACTCTCTAACTAATTAAAGTTAGACAGTGGGATGTTTATTAACACCGGCGGGCGGCACCAGAGCCGTCCCTAAAAGGCGTGCCCGCGCTGTCCAAGGTTCTTTGCCCTCTCTTTATTTCCCAAGATCTTATATAAAATACATCTGCACAACCCCAGCACCTCCCATCCCTGCTCTGTATTCAAATGAGGTCATTGGTCCTTCACTCCTGTGCAATTCTTCCCTTGAATTGGGTTGGTGGTCTCGAATTGGGTCAGTGGTCTTAAGGGATGAAGTCAGGAATGTCTTCATCAGGTCTCTGTGACCCTCTGGCACCATCCAAGGTCCCCTGCTTAGTGATTGATTGACATCAAGCCCAGGTGCTAACCATTGTTCTACTGGTTTCAAGATGTTCTTATAACAGTTCACTTCCTCCACTTCCCTCTAGAAAGAAGCTCCTAATGGTAAACAATAGAACAATCAGCTCCAGCTTAAGCATCTCATAATCATTAACCTATGGTCTGCCTATCTAACCTACATCCTGATCAATGGGAATTGCTTCTAACCCTCAGCTGAAATCTGAACTCTTTAAAATCATGCTTCAGCTATGCCCAGGGAGAAGGGGGCTGAATGAGCTGAGTAAGAACTGTAGGAGAGCTAAGCAGATGTCAGCAATCTGTGCTCTGCTTTAAACTGGGAAGCCAAGAGACAAAGGGCGTTTCCAGGCACCAGTGCAGAGAGCTGCTGGATCAGCCTTTGGCAGGGGCTGGAGGGGTCTGGCTGTGCCTTCAGAGGGAGCTGGCACAGTCAACACCTTATGATGGCAAAGCTCAGGTTTGGCTGGTCCTGGAGGTCCCCTTCCACCCATGCCCTCACTTGGGATGTTCCCAACCTCTGTGGGTTGAGGAGAATTCACGGAAATGGCCTCAGGGTCAAGGAATGAAGTGCAGGGCCAGTCAGGACTAGGGAGCCCAAGGTTCTGGTGGGACTCTCAGCCATATTTTCTGTTTTGTCTGCGAAAGGGAGCTGAAGGAGCCAGCTCAAAAGGTCGAGGACGAGGCAAAAGCCTTAGAGGAGGAAGAGAGGAGGAAGGAGGAAGAGAGGCAGAAGAAGGGAAAGAAGAGTGTCTCTGTTGGCAAGCAACCTCCAATACCAGCAAAGGGGAAAACCAAGACCCGAGAGAATAAGGAAACCAAAATCCCAAAAAAGGAAACCAAAATCCCAGAGAGGAAGGAAATCAAAATCCCAGAGAAGAAGGAAAGCAAAGCATCAGAAGGGAAGAAAATCAAAGCATCAGAGAAGAAGGACACCAAAGCATCAGAGAGGAAGGAAACCAAAATCCCAGAGAAGAAGGAAGACAAAGACCCAAAGAAGGCGGAACCCAAAGCTCCAAAGAAGGGAGAACCCAAAGCCGTCAAGAAGGGGGGAACTGAAATCCCAAAGGACTAAGCTAAGATGGAGAAGAACTCTTTAGTCTTTATTCATACAACTCATTTTACACAGTTTAACAGACCTTGTGTGCACCTTAATTTGTTCAAAGATTTCTTATCAGTTAGTCGATTATTGGTTAATAAAATAGATTTTACTTGTGCATCAAATCTCTCTACTGTATTGTTTACCTCTTCACTGATTCTCATGGGACAAATTACTTGTTATTGCAGGTGCATTTGTTTTTCACCCTCAGAATAGAATGGTCACAAAGTCTCATTCTCAAAATAGCTTCACATGGGAACTTGTAACTGCTTAGTTGCACACAGAAGAGATGATAGGCCAGCTATTGATATGGCTGAACAAGGCTTCATTTCAAAAGGCTTTTCTTTTATCATTATTCTACCTGTCTATGACATCTCCCGTGGTGTCCTTGGACCCACATTGTCACCACTGACCCACAGTTCCATGAGGTTCCCCGGTGTCACCGTGGTGTCCTTGGACCCACATTATCACGACTGACCCACGGTTCCATGAGGTTCCCCTGTGTCACCATGGTCCCTGTCAGAGGCTGGATGAGATCATTGTCCTGAGACACCCTGGGATGAGCTGTCAATCAGTCACACAGTGGGTACAGTGCTAACCCAGCCCTGATTGCCTGTGTGATCAGAAATCCCACCTGGGGGAGGCTCACAAGGGCCCGGGGGCTTAAAAACATAGAGCACAAGGTGAGCCCCTGGTATGGACTCTGCCTTCTCCTGGGGTTTGTGTCGCACCCACACTGGAACCCTAGGAGCTGTTAGTCATATGCGTGTCTTTCTATAGAGCTTCTGTCTTTCTGTCTCTCTCTCTTTCTTCTCCTTCTAATGCTCTTTCGATGGAACATTTTTGGATACCCTAACAGCTTGCGTGTTTTAATGTTTCCAGGATAAATGGGCTAAGTTAATGAAGTTACTGCTATGGTAAGTGTTTTATGTGTAATTTGATGTTGCATTAAATCCTCTTCCAAAGTTCTTCATTTTTTGCACTTTGCCAGTAGAATTTTGTGTCATTTTGACCTCTTACGAACATCTGCTTGGTGCTTTTCCTGTGCACCAAACTCGAGTAAAGGTGGCAGGTGAATTTGTGAGTTAGCACACAAACCCCAAACGGAGCCCCAGGTGCGTGGAGGATCGGGGCAGTGTGAGTCGCGCACAATCCCTGGAGTGCAGGGACATGGGTCCCTAGCGGGGTTTAGGGTGCCCCGAGTACAGCAGCAGCACTGAGTAGAGCCAAGAAGGCCCCAGTGCCCAGGGTGGAACGGCGGTGCTGGGGATTCAGTGTGCCGCGGTTCAGGTAGAAACCATAAACCCACTGGAGGCCCCTTGGGGTCACAGGGCAGGGAAGGGCTGTGCTTACAGGGCAGGGCAAGGCTGGACCTGCCCCTTCCTCCCCCCCCACACACAAAATGTTTAGAGCAGACGATCTCCTCCAGTCTGTCACAACAGGCAGTGTTGGAGGTGAAATCCCAATTGTGGCCATGGGCACCTGGCTGAGAAGGACAGTTCTTTTCCATGGGAAGGAAAGCACAGAGCCTCAAGGTTTGGAAAGCAAGTGAGAGCCTCAGCAGGCCAAGGCCAGCTAGACTTGTCAGTAATTGCAGAGTTTGGATTTAGGGAATTTTGGAGGTGGAAACCCAATCTCAGCCATGGGCACCTGGAGAAGCAGGACAGTTCTTTCCTTACAAAGGAAAGCATGGAGCCTTTCCCAATGTTTTGGGGACGGATGAGAGGTGACCCTTGTGAAACCACTGCCTGCCTGACTTGTCCTGGCAATATTCCTATTGGAAGAATCCCTGGATATAAGGACCTTTGGAGGTGAAATCCCAATTCTGGCCATGGGCACCTGGAGCAGAAGGACAGTTCTTTTCCATTGGGAAGGAAAGCACAGAGCCTCAGTGTTTCAGCAGCAGATGAGAAGTGACACTCAACATGCAAAGGTCAGTTGGACCAGTCAGGCAGTCTGTGGGAGGCCAAAGCAGCCAGACTTGTTCTGTGTTCCCTTGGTTTTATGGGGCTCCATATTGTCACAATGGTTCCTTGGATCCATGGGGCCCCGCAGTGTCATAATGGTGACTTGATTCCATGGGTTCCAGCAGTGTCACAATGGCCCCTTGATTACAAGAAGACCTGCAGTGTCACACTGGCCCCTAGGTTCCATTGGGTCCCACAATGTCACAGTGGCCCCTAGGTGTCATAAGGCCCCACAGTGTCACAATGGTCCCAAGGATTCCATGAGCCCTTGCAGTGTCACAATGGTCTCCGTGGTTCCCCAGGCCCCACAATGTCATGTGACTCCTCTGTTCCATGAAGTCTGCAATGTCTCAATGGACCTTTGGACCCTGGGGTTTAGCTGTGTCACAATGGTCTCCTTTGGCTCCACAGTGTCACTATGGACCACTGATGACAGGAGGCCAGTCTGTGTCACCCTAGAGCTTTGGTTCCATGCAGCCCTGCAGTGTCACAATGGTCTCCTTTGGTTGCCCAATGTCACAATGGACCACTGATGGCAGGAAGCCCTGCAGTGTCACAATGGACCTTTGGTTCCATGCAGCCCTGCAGTGTCACAAAGGCCTCTTGGTTTCATGAGGCTCCACAATATCACAATGGTCCTCCCAGGATCACAATGGTCTCACTGATTCCATGAGGCTTCACAGCGTCACAATGGTCTCCATGTTTCCATGAGTTCCCCGAGTGTCACAATGTTCTCTGTGTTTCCATGGTGCCCCTCAGTGTCACCATGGCCCCTTGGTTCCATAACACCCCAAAGTGTCCGAATGGTCTCCATGGTTCCATGCAGCCCCACGCTGTCACAATGGCCCCTTGTTTTGATGAGGCCTCTCAGTGTCACAATGATCCCTACATTCCATGGAGCCACACAGCGTCAGTACAGTCCCCTTGGATCCATGAGGCCCAGCAATGTCACAGTGCTCTCCATGATTCCATGAGGCCCCACAGTGTCACAATGGTCCCTTGTTGTCACAGGGCCCCACAGTGTCACAATGGTCCCTTGGTCCCACAGGGCCCCACAGTGTCACAATGGTCCCTTGGTTCCATGGCCCTGTGCTGCTGCATTACCCCCTCCCCTTCTCAGGCCACCATGCCAGCTGAGAAATGCTCCTTGGGCCTCGGCCTTGGCCAACAGCCCCTGGGCTCAGCTCCTCTGCAGCTCATCACAAACACTGCTCCAGCCACTGCTGCTGCCCAACCAGCTCCTGGTTCCTTTAGCAGCAGCCCTGGGAACTGTTTTTGTTCCCTCCGTGGCACAACATCCCTGTTCTCACACTGCCAAATAAAGCTGTTGCTGCCAAGTGCGTCCAGGATGAACCATTGCTGGGACTGAAGCCCCTCTCTTGGGGCCCTGCACACAGCACTCCAAAAGGAGCCCTTGGAGCTCTCCTGGGCCAGCGACTCCCTCTGGGTGGGGCCTTTCCCAGCCGGGAACTCTCCTGTTTGCTGCACTCGGGGATCCTGAACAACGACAGAGCCTGGGCCGATCCCCCCACTCCTCCAGGCTCAGCACTCTGCCCACTGGGAAGATGCCAAAGCATCCTCAGTGAGCATTTCCTGCCCTCAGGGGAATTTCTCACAGGTGCCTTGCACTGACTCTTGGTGTCTGTGTGCACACAGGAGTGCCTGTGCTGGGGAAATGTGGCAGAAATGCTGCTCTCTGAGGAGTTTGAGTGCCTTGGATAGCTGAGTCAGTCAGGCCTGTAGGGAAGGTTAAATCACAAGGCCTAAGTGAAGTTAATTGCTGCTAAGAGTTGTTCTTTTGCTAAGGTGTTCTTTTGCTAAGTTGCTACCTTTAGTGTAAGTTATAAGCTAAGCAAAATATTGTAAAGTGTTATTCCTTTGTTAAATTGCAAAGTCATAGGTTTTATTTAGGTTGAATGCTGTTACACTCTGCTCTTTTGCTAAATTGTGAAGTTGAAAGTATCAGTTAAGGTTAAGATATAAGTTAAGTCGTGTTAATTTTGAGCTCTGTTAAGCTTTTAGGCCATATTCCTTTGATCCTTGCCCTCACTGTCCTTGTGTCACACACACACACAGAGGGACAGTTCTGGGTTAATTTCTGGTTTGATTGCCTGGATTCTGTTTGGTTTTGTTGTTGCTTTGTTTCCCTGGTGTGCCTGAAGAGTCCAGTCAGGAGCAGAGCGACTCTTGCCAAGGAACTTTGTGCTGCTCTTGGTTAATATTCAATCTGGTTTTTGCTGATCCCTTGCTGGGGATTTTTTCAGTACTCTCAAGCCCTCGTTCGTAACAGGGTGAAGGAGCCCTGGCCCAGGCTCTGGCCCTGGACGACACAGGGACACTGCCGGGGGGTCCCTGTCCCCCTGTGCCACCCCCAGGGCCCCGGCCCCCCGTCCTTGTGTCAGGCTCTGGGGTCAATTTCATGGAACATCCTCTGGGGGAGGCTGCGAGGCCGGGGGCGGGGGGACCCGGGGGACAGGGGACCCCGCTGTGCACGAGCAGGGTTGGACTGCTCTGGGGGGAGCTGTGAGGGGGGCTGGGGCAGAGTGACCTCCCCAGGGACCTCACACAGCCCCTGTGATGTCACACAGCCCCTGTGATGTCGCACTGACCCTGTGATGTCACACAGCCATCTGTGATGTCACACAGCCCTTGTGATGTCACACTGACCCTGTGATGTAACAGAACCAACTCTATGTCCCCTTGTGATGTCATACAGCAGTGCTGTGATGCCACAGAAGTCTGATGTCACAAAGTCACCCTGTGATGTCACAATCTGTTCTGTGATGTCACAGCCTTCTCTGTGATTTTACACAGCTACCCGGTGATGTCACAACCCACTCCCTGATGCCACAGAGCCACCCTCTCTCATGGCAGACTCTGCTCTATGGCTTCACATCCTACTCTGGGATGTCACAGCCAGCTCTGGGATGTTACAGCCAGCTCTGTGATGTCACCATCCCCTCAGTGATGTCACAGAACCCTCAAGAACTCAGTTCTGTTGAAACCCTGAAGTTTCTTGTACTTTGAAGAGATCCCTTTCAGGGACAAAACTGAGAAAGTGTCCCCAGGTTCCAGCTAGAACAGAACCCTGCAGGCAGTGATGCCAGGTGGGGACAAGCAAGGGAAAGCTGTCTCTGGTGCTCCCCACAAGCCCCACGTTGGCTGGAGATTGTGCCTGTGAGACTGAGAGTGAGTGACTGAGTGGCAGAGAGCTCCCAGGGGTTTGGGCGTCTGATTTTCTGTTCCTGTGGGTGTGCATTCCCTCTTCCATTGGGGGCAGCTACGGGAAATACTCATTCCCAAGCTGAAAAGGATGTTTTTGTTAAGTTTTGGAGAGTTTTAAATTTAGAGGAGAGTTATATTTCTGAAGGGAGTTTAAAAGGGATTGTTCATGGTTATTTGAGGAGCTTCCTGATATCTCTGTTGATTCTGTCTATCAGTTATTGTTTTGGGATGCTGTCGGGGAAAAGCTTTATATTTTACAAACACAAGGGGTTTTAAAAGTTGGGAAATTTTATCTGTTGTTTCATTCAATTTATAGGATCATTTAAGGAGTTCATGGTTCCAACCCTTTTCCCTGGTTTATTCAACCCGCCCTCCACGTTCCCGAACCCAGGTTCCCTGAGAACAGGATGGGGGATGGCGCCCGCCCTTTGGCACAGACAAGCCATCTGCTGTCTGCCATCTCCCCTCCTTTTCTGTCCTCTCCTCAGGGTGGTAGTGGCCATGCTGCCTTGAGATATTCCCTCACCCACATTCCTTCATTCCCTAGTTCTAATCCTCCTTCCTATAAATCACAAGGCGGCAATACTCCTGTTAGAGAGACCACCATTTTAGATTCCCTCCCACCTTCATCCCCATTTCCCACCTTTGCTTCAGGTGCCTCCTCTGTGACGGGTCTCGCCTTAATGTTGAATTCCACCACTGCATTGGGTCCCTCCCCTGTCATCAGAAAGCTCCTCCCCGGCGCAGGCTCCACCTCTCCACTTCCAGACCCCTTCTCCAGTCCAGCTTCTTCCAGTTCCCACATCACTGGAACCGGACATGGGGCCAACTGGAAGGAAGCCACTTTGGCTACCAAAGGCCTTCAACTCCAGGCATTGCCGGTCGGCAGAAAGGCCTGCGCCTCTGCCAGCAGACCTGCCTCCTCTACAGAGGAAAAGAGTGATAGCTTATCTGAGAGTGAGGATGAGCCCAAGGATTCTTGGCAGAGGATGCGGAGAAAAGCTGCAAAGGAGGGGGACTGGGAGGTGGTATCCAAGATTCAGGTGGTGTGCAGTATAAGCAGGGGCCAAAACCTAAATGGGAATTCATAGGGAATAGATTCCCATTTAGGCTTTGGCCCCTGGGAATCCATAGGGAATAGATTCCCATTTAGGTTTTGGCCCCTGCTTATACTGCACAGGTGCCACCTGAATCTTGGATTCCCTACCTCCATAGGGAAATGAATGACTTAGTAAAGGCTGCCAAGGATTATGGGAGGGGTTCTCCCTATTTTAACAATTTGCTGGACATGCCATTTACTGCCCACACAATGGTATCACAAAATTTAAAACGGTGTATGAAAATTATATCGTCACCTGATGAATTTATTTTCTGGAAAGGAGTTTGGATAAAAAAAGTTCATGAGTTACCAAAAGGTTATGTTGAGGAAAAAGGGCGACAACACCTCACAATGGACCGCATTACCAGGGAAAGAGACTATATTAGACTGCAGTATCAGGCTGAAGTCTTTCCCCAGTCAATACTGGAAGATCTCAAAGGCGCTGCATGGTCCACCCTCCTCCAAACACCTGATAATTCTACACCCCACACTGACTTCACTGACATTCACCAGGGCCCGGATGAGAACTATATCAAGTTCATAAAGCACCTTATGAAAGCCCTGGAAAAACAGGTAGATGATCAAAAGGTCCAGGATGATCTTATTCGCAAATTAGCTTTCTATAATGCCAGTATTGACTGCAGAAAGGTTCTTCACAGCCTCCCCCTTGACCCTGAGCCTACCATTGCTCAGATGGTTGATGCTTGCATATTCCAAGCGGTCTCAGACCGTGACTCCAGCCTAGCCAAGGCCACCAGCCAGGGTGCAATTGAAATGCTGGTTGCAGCAAACGTGCTTCCCCACAATACAGAATGTAATAAAGGCAATGGAAACTGTTATAACTGCAGGAAAACTGGACATGTAACAAAAGATTATAAATACAAGAATACTGTTCTGGTTTTTTACCCAACCCTCAGTCCTACAGCCATTACCCAAACTGTTCCTGAAGCCAACAGCACTACCAGCCCTTGGGAAACTCCCAGCAGAGCACAAAATGACACCAAATATGAAGTTATTCGGTCCCACCCT
The DNA here is from genome assembly GCF_028551555.1 of Melozone crissalis. NCBI lineage: Eukaryota > Metazoa > Chordata > Aves > Passeriformes > Passerellidae > Melozone > Melozone crissalis. Next base: position 417,390 of record NW_026535975.1, read on the forward strand.
TCCATTGGTGGGAGATGACCTAGGTTACAATATAAAGATGTACTCTATTCCCATCCTCAAGAGCTGTTTAAACAGGAGGGGTATTGTTTTATTCCTTATCTCCTGTTAATAGGCCTATCAATGCCTTTCTGCATGACTCAGAGATAATGCCCTCCGGGAGCCATTTCTGTTTAATGGACCCACCTCATGACTCATAGAATGATATCAGCCCATTGTGAGATGCTCCACCCAGGGGGGAAGAGCTAAGCATGCCCCCCTGGATATTATCTGGGCTTTGGGACAAAACAAGCTGCCTTTCCACTGGATTCCCCAGAGCAACAGCTGCCATTTCCACTGGAACTTCAGAGGTAGGCTACACCCTGCTACAGGATCACTGCTCCAACATAACCACATCTGCCACTCCAGGAGGACTGCAGCCACCATTCCAACTGGACTGCTATCAGCACCCTGACCAAGAGAGTGACAGGTTATATTTTGACTTTATCAGTGTTTTTTCTTATGTATTATTGCATGATTTTTGATTTTTTTTTCCTAATAAATTGTATTTCTGACATTGAGTCTCTCTCTGGTTTTGCTTTCAAACCAGAACAAATGGAAAACCCTGAGTGGGTTTCCTGAAAACAAACCCACCTCAGAAACAACCTGCTCAGTCCAGACTGCCTGGAATGATGTCACCTTTCTACAAGGGACAGTGTGAGCAGAAATGATCTCTGGGAACAGAATTCTCTGAGTCTTGCAGCTGAATTCTCTGTCTCTGTCGTTTCCCTGTATCTCTGTTGCAGATGAAGCTGCTCCTGCCATCCTCACCTTTTACCTCTCTCTTGAATGCAAACAGATGTTCCCAGGTGTATTGATTTTTCAAAGTTTCTACAAAACTTTTTTGTTCCTCATGGAACGAAGGGGCCATTTTGGCACTGAGGAGGTGACGTGGAAGCAAGGAGTCAATTATGACCCTGGGGTCCCATGGAACCAAGGGGCCATGGTGACACAGCAGGGCCACGTGGATATAGTGGTCCATGGTGACACTGTGGATCCAAGGAGACAATGGAGACACCCCCAGAACCTCATGGAACCAAAGAGTCCATGGTGACCCAGTGGGGCTGCATGGAGCCAATGGTCCATGGTGACACTGCCCATCCAAGGAAGACATTGTAACACTGTGGAAGCTCATGGAGTGAGGGAGGCCATTGTGACACTGAAGAACTTCATGGCACCAAATATCCATGGTGACACAGCAGGGCATCATGGGAACCAAGGAACCGCTGTTGGCAGTAGGGAAACTCATGGAACCAGGAGCCGTTGTGGCACTGCAGAAACAACAGAGCTGCTGGACCTTGTCCACTGGCCCTTGTGAAGGTCCGCCCGAAATGAACGGGTGACGAATGATTTTTGGGTGCAAAAATAACCAACAAAGGCACAGGGGTTTTGCAGTAACAAATCAACAAGATGCAATTTTATTGACGATAACCACAGCTAAATATGTGTTTGGTTAGGAGATCCGGGGAAGAGAAGGGTAGGACAAGGGAAAAAGGGAGGAAAGAAGGTTAGGGAATGGGGTATAGCTACCAAAACGTGATGTCTTCGGGGTCCTGCCGCCGAAACTCGCTGCTACACGTCTTGGGGAGATCTCAGAGAGGCAGTCGAACTGAACCCCAAGATATACTGTTCTTGGTTGGGGGAAGGATGGCTGAAATTAGGTTTCCATGGAGGGGAGAAGAATAGGAACAGGAGGAGGGGGTGAGACTGTTCCATTGTTTTCATGGCCGAATGCTCACAGGTACGTTTTACTCTGGGCAGGTTTTCCCCCCTCCCTGAGTTGGGAGGGGGTATAGTCCCAGTCTCTGGAAGGAGGTTGCCAAGGGGGGGGGGGCCATGGGGGTGCCAGTAGGGTGCCAGAGGGGTTCTTGGTTCCTTGATGAGGGGATTCGCATCTCTGTTGGTCCGTCACGGTGGTTGAAGACAGGCAAGAGGGGTCTTCTCATGGAGGGGGGGAGAACCACCCCAGAGCTCAGTCCAGCCAGGCCTGGAGTTTGGAAGAAAGTCCAGTCCAATTGTTCAGAAAAAGGGCAGCATGCCCCCTTTTGAGTACAGCATGGCATGTTCTGCAAACACCACGTGTGAACACACTAAATAAGCATGAGACTTTCTTTCCCAACTGGCTCAACAGTTTTCAACCCTTTGGTGGTCTTTTTCTCATGACAATTGTGAGGCAAAAAATGAAGGATTTTCGGATGGACTTCCACAGCCCTGCAGAGCTCCTTGGGAGGCACAGCAGGAGCAGCACCCTGGGAGCCTCGGGAATGCCTCTCTGGGATCCATGGCACACACTGCCAGGGGCTGGAATTCCAGTTCCCAGGCAGGAAAAGTTGTTCCTGCCCTGGAAGGCAAAGTTCTTAAGAAGGAGCCAAAGGCCAAGTGGAGCACGATCTTGCAGTGACATTTCACTGCCAGCCTTCATAGCTTCACCTGTGGTTGTTGTAGCTCCTGGAGTGGGAAATAAATCAGGGCAGGGTCTTTGGTGGGAGCTGCCCTGGGTCAAGAGAGACACTGAGAGAGAAACAGAGCAGGCAAAGAAAGGCAGGAGAGAAAGAAGGGCACAAACACAATCAGCTGCGAAGGTGGCACTCTGAAAAACAAACTGGAACTGACAAAAAATGAATGGGACAGAAATCAGTCATTCTGGAAGTTTTATTTACTATCAAAATACAGGCCACACACCCAGCCCCACACAATCCCAATCCCACACCCTCAAATTTGGATGCCACTTCTCCCAATCTCCTTCCAACCCCCTCTCACCCTGGACACTGTGGAATCAAGTAGATTTGTCATGGGACTGAATTTCTCCTAGGTGGGAATAAGGCATTTTGACATGGATTGGTCAATTTTGGGGTAAAATTGAGGTGTTTTCAATGGGGTTGAATCATTTTGAGGTGACAGACCAATCTATCTGGAATTCTGGAGTGCAAAGATATGGAGAACACTTGCTGAAATCCCCCAAGAACCCACAAATCCTACAGAACAAATGTTCACAAACCATAAATTCCACCTTAAATACCTGTTAAATGGTGGGGCTTCAGACATCCTTGATCAATTACTTTCATTTTAGTCCTGTTTCAGGTGTTTTTAAGTGATAAAGACAAATCAGAAGAAAATTAGGGCCAAAAGGATAACCAGCCAGGTGTCCTCCCAACATGGATCACTGGGAATGTGGGTCACCAGTGTTCTGACCAATGTGGGTCCTCCCATGGGGGATGAAGCTGCACCAGTGCACAAAGCTCCTCCTGCAGTTGGAGCACGCACAGGGCTTCCCTTACCGGTGCCTCTGTTGGTGTCGGGACAAGGTAGAGATGTTTGAGAAGCTCCTCCCACACCGGGGACACTTGTAGGGCCTCTCCCCGGTGTGGGTGCGCTGGTGGATGCTGAGGTGGGAGTTGTGTTGGAATCCCTCCCCGCACTCAGGGCAGTGGAAGGGCCTCTCCTCAGTGTGAATCCGCTCACGCAGGAGGAGATGGGAGCTGATCCGAAACCTCTTCCCATAATGGGAACACTCGTAGGGCCTCTCCCCAGTGTGGATGCGTTGGTTCCTGATGAGTTCTGAGCTGCAGCTGAAGCCCTTCTTACATTCCTCACACTTGTAGGGCCATTGCCCGGTGTGGATCACCTGGTGGCGGATCAGGGTGCTGCTCTGCCTGAAGCTCTTCCCACACTCCAAGCACTTGTAGGGATTCTCCCCATTGTGAAGCTGCTCATGTACCACCAGCTCCAAGCTCTGGCTGAAGTTCTGTCCACCTTCCTGGCCCAGGGTGGGTCTTTCCTCCTCAGAGCACACTGGGCTGGGTTTGCAGCCCTTCTTCCTGTGGGATCTCCAGGGCTTTTCCTCTCCATTGGATTCTTGTACCATGGAGCTGCGCAAAACAGCCTCTTCCACGAGGTTCTGCTGTGGGGATTTGTCTGCCCTGGTTTCCATCCTCAGCTCCTTGTCTGGGGCAGGAAGGACAAAGAGAGGATGAGATTTGCCTCTGTGACAGAGGGAAGGGGAAGGAGATCTCCCCAGTGCTTCCCCGGCAGGATGGCATTGGCAGTGAGGTTGTCCTGCAGCTGGGGGCTGTGCTGGGCTGGGAGATGGAGCAGGAGAAAGGGGGAAAGGGGCACTGACTTCCTCCTCACTCGCCTGGGTGTCCTGGGGCATTGTCTCGGTTTGAATAGACAGGTGTCTGCTAAGGAAGGCAAGAGCCTCCCTTGAAATGGAAAATGTAAACAACCTCCTTCCGAACAGTTATAATTTTGAAATTATGGGGCTCTAAGGAAACAGATATGGGAATAGGAATAACAGCTATTTAGCAGGAAAATTAAAATATAAACACAATAGTACAAAGAAAATACACTGACAGATTCAGAATACGACCTGACACCCTGTGGGTCACAGTGGCAGTGGCAGGGATCCTGTAGAACAGTGGGGTTTTCCTCTGAAGATGCAGTGGTGGTGGTGTTGGGCCTGGTCTTCCTCTGGGAATCCAGTGGAAAAGGCTGACTCTGGTCTTCCAGCCCTCTGATTATATCCAGGTAGGAATGCTTGGCTCCTCCCTCTGGGCAGAGCTTCTCACAATGGGATGATGGAATTTTATCAGTCATGCAGTGGCACTCAATGGCCCATTAACAAAAGATATCTCCTGGGAGGGAGGATGGGTTGTGAAAGAGATGAAGAAAACTGCCCAATTAACATAAGATAACTGCCCCATCAGATAGGAATAGAATACGCCCCCACTGTCCAACCTAAGACAGCTGGGAAATGCTTTGCAGTATTCTGTGTCTGTGTGTCTGTGTTCGTGTGTATTTTACACTCAAAGTCCCCCAAATTTCCAAGAGGTTTTCTTTGGACAAGAGGTTGTCTTGTTCCTGTGTCCATCTGCACCTCCCGTCACTCTGTCACTGTCACCTCCAGCCATCTCTGAGCCCACTGGCGCCTCCCAGGTTTGCACTGAATCCCTCCCTCCTGCCCTCCAGCACCAGCAATGACCATGGCAGGGAGCTCAGAGCAGGAGCACCCAGGCCAGGGCTAACGCCAGGACCAGGAGCACCTGGCAGAGGCAGGAGGAATCCCCCATTCCAGGGGCTGCAAGGGCTGCAAGGGGGGCACCTTTGTCCCCTCCCAGCCCCAGGGCTACAGACTAGGGAGGAGATGCCTCAACTGCCTCAGCTGAATTGCTTCCCTCAGCCCCTGGCCCGGGAAGTCTCTGGCTGGAGCACAACCTCTAGAGGAGAGTTTCCGCAAGGAAGAGAAAAGAAAGGAACTGTTTCTTCCCTTTCTCTCATCCGTGCCCTGTGTGCTCATTTTCTTGTCATCTCTTAGCAAAACCAACAAAAAAGCATCTGCACTGAGGTGTTTCCCAGGGTCGGTTCCTAAATAAGGCCAAAGGAAGGTTTTCTGCCACGGAAAAAGTGACAAATGTGGGATTCGTTCAGACAGTTGAAAACATGACAGTTTCTAAGCACTGGAAATCCAAAGACTACAAAAACCAGAGTTTGCAGTTGTAATGGTCCATTGTCTTCCCTCTTCCCACTGCTGATTTGTCACATCCCAACTCTGGAGGAGTAGATTATGGAAAGAAGACCTTCAGGGAGTGTTGGAGGCCTAATCCCAGAGACTGGAAGAAAGAGTGAAATCAAGAAAAGATTTCCAGTTTTTTTCTTATCATATTGACCACAAATAGCTCTATAGTCCATATGCAATATCCAGATGAAGAAGCACGTTCCTGGTTTTATTTCCAAATTGCAGTACTTTGGAACATCTTTCTGGATGAGAACAAACCACAGGCCAATAATTGACCCACTTTGGTTCCCAAATCAGAAATCATTCAACTTCTACCAAGATGTCTTCCTCTGAGGGTGTCCCAGATTGCAGGGCAAAATGGATTTTATTTGCCATCTGTATGGCAGTTTTCCTTATCTCTTCCACAACCACTCCTCCCTCCAGGGGTGAAGGCATCTGCTGATAACAGCCTATTGAATGTCACTGCATGGCTGATAAGAATTACAGCATCCCATTGGGAGATTCTCTGCCCAGAGGGAAGAGCCAAGCATTCCTAACTGGATAGAATCTGGAGATTCTGGAATAGCAGCACAACTTCTCCACTGGATTTCCCAGTGGAATAGCAGCTGCCTGTTCCTCCACTGGATCCTCAGAGAAAGACTACACCCTTTTCTACAGGAGCCCCTGCACTAACAGAACCACACCTGCCACTCCAGGAGGACTGCAGCCACATTTCCAATTGGATTGCTACCAACAGCCTGACCAACAGGGTGTCAGGTTGTGTTCTGACTCTGTCAGTGTTGTTTGACTGTAGTGCATTGTTGATTTTATCCTTTTATTTTCTTCCCTATTAAATAACTGTTATTTCCGGCTCCTATACTTATTATTTTTTGCCTGAGAGCCCCTTAATTTAAAATTATAGCAATTCAGAGGGGGAGGGTTCACATTCTCCATTTCATGGGAGGCTCCTGCCTTCCTTAGCAGGCACCTGTCTTTCAAACCAAGACAGCAGGACAGAAGGCACTTTGATTCCTTTTGTCCCAAGTTTCTCCTGAGTTCATGACTCATGACTTCAGATGAACTGGAATGGTCCTGACTGCACAAAAGCAGCCACAATGAGCAGGATCAAATGCCCAGGTCACCATTAATTGCACTCGATCCACACCTTGCACAGCCCAGCAGCAATTCCTACCTGTGCCCCCAGCTCTGGCTCAGCCAGAGGGGCATTGCTCTGGTGTGTGCGGGACTGGCTCCTGCAGGACATAGCGCTGGGAGCCGCTCTGTGTCCCACAGCTTCAGCATCTCAGGCACCGCTCCACAGCTGTGGGGCTGTGTCACCACTGTTCCATGGCTGTAGCTCCTGTGCCAATACTGTTCCACGGCTGCAGTTCCTGTGCCACCACTGTTCCATGGCTGTAGTTCCTGTGTAACCACTGTTCCATGGCTGTAGTTACTGTGCCTCCACTATTGCATGGCTGCAGTTCCTGTGCCACCACTGTTCAATGGCTGTAGTTCCTGTGTCACCACTGTTCCATGGCTGTAGTTCCTGTGCCACCACTGTTCCATGGCTGTAGTTCCTGTGTAACCACTGTTCCATGGCTGTAGTTCCTGTGCCACCACTGTTCCATGGCTGTAGCTCCTGTGCCACCACAATTTCATGGCTGTAGTTCCTGTGCCACCGCTGTTCCTCCTTTTCCATGCTCACTCCACTGCTGTTCAAAAGCTGTGTGGTGCAGTTTCAGCACGGTTCCTCAGCTCCTCCACCACTGCTCCGCTGCTGCTCCAACACTGCTCATCTACCACTGTTCCACTGCTCCTTCTCTGCTCCTCCCCTGCTCCCCTGTTCTTCCACGGCTGCTGCTTCTGTTTTAGTTCTGCTGCCACAGCTGCAGTGTCACAGAGAGGGGAACGTTCGGGCAGCAACCGCTGTGGTGTCACAGAAACCGGGACAACGGGACTGCCACAGCTGTGGTGTCACAGAGAGGGGAACACTGGGGCTGCCACAGCTCAGGTGTCATGGAGAGGGGAATGTTGGGGTGGCTGCTGCTGTAGTGTCATAGAAGGGACAACTGGGGCTGCCACCACTGAGGTGTCACAGAGAGAGGAACGTTGTGGCTGCCACCACAATGGTATCATACACATGAGAATGCTGGGGGCTGGGGGCTGCCTCTGCTGTGGAGTCATAGAGAGGAGAACATTGGGGCTGCCTCTGCTGTGGAGTCATAGAGAGGAGAATGTTGGGGCTGCCAAAGCTGTGGTGTCACAGACAGGGAACTCTGGGCCTTCCACTGCTCTGGTGTCACAGAGAGGGGGACTTGGGGCTGCCACAACTATGATGTCACAGAGAGGGAAATGTTGGGGCTTACACTGCTAGGGTTCCACAGACAGGGGAATTCTGGGGCTCCCACTGCTGTGGTATCATAGAGAGAGGAATGTTGGGGCTGCCATCCTTGTGGGCTCAAAGACAGGGTAATCTTGGGGCTGCTGCCCCTGTGGTGTCCTACAGAAGTCAATGCTGGAACTGCCAACTCAGTGGTATCACAGAGACGGGAATGTTGGGGGAGTCACTGCTGTGGTGTCACAGGGGAGCATTTGCGGCTGCCACCCCTGCAGTGTCACTGAGAGGGCAATGTTGGGCTTGCCACTGTGGTGCTGTCATAAAGAGGAGAATGCTGTGGGTGCCACCTCTGTGGTGTCACAGAGAGGGGAACACTGGGCTTGCAATTGCTTTGGTGTCATAGACAGGGGCACATTGGTATTGCCACTGCTGTCATGTCACAGACAGGGGAACTTTGAGGTTGCCACCACTGGGGTGTCACTGACAGGGGAATGCTCGGTCTTGAACATCTGTGTTATCTTAGAGATGGGAATGTTGGTGTTGCCACCACTGTTGTGTCACAGACATGGAAGCACTGCCAAACCTCCCCTGGTGCTGTGCCCACTCCAGTGCTGCTCCTCTGTGACACTGCACTGCCTCCTGGGGACATTGTCACACTGCAGTGTCTCCTGGGAACATTGTCACACTGTGAAGACTCATGGGACTGTAGGGGCCCTGTGACACTCCAGGGTCTTGTAGAATCCATGGAAGCAAGAGGAGACTGTGAAACTCTAGGACTTCATGGAACCATCCATTGTGATACCTCAGAGCCTCATTCTTTCCAGGAATCCTTGTGACACTGCAGAACTAAATGGAACAAAGGGGACATTGTGACACTGTGGAGTTCATGGAACTGAGGGGATGCTCTGAGACTCTGGTGCCTAAAGATGCTCAGGAAACATTGTGAAGCTGTCGCTTGTGGAACCAAAGGGACATGGTAGCACTGTGGAGTCTCAAGGAAGCCAGAGGCCCTTGTGACTCAGTGAGGCCAGTTGGAACCAACAATCCATTGGGATCCCCCAGAACCTTGTTGTGTCCCGGGATTCTTGTGACATTGTGGGGCCTCATGGAACCAAAGGGACACTGGGACACTGTGTGATCGCAGGGAACCAAGGGGACTCAGAGACACTGTGGGGCCTCCTGTCTCTCAGCAACTTCAGACACTTGTGTCCATCTACAAGGGGGCAAAAGTCAGCAGCCAGAGCCTGTTGATCCAGAATATTCCTATCTCCATGGAGGGTGTTCCTGCCAGCTGTGGTGTTTGTGTTCTCTCTGCTCTCTGGGGGAATTGCATCCTACAAGAGACACTGACCACTCCAGTAGCTGACACCACAGGGCCTCCTGTGGGGTGGGGGCAGAGGCATCTTTCACTCCATTATGTTGCTCAGAGCCCATCCGAGCTGGAATATTTCCAAGGATGGGGCATTCACTGGCTCTCCACCAAGGCTAACGGAGAAAGCAGGGCACTGGGGAAGGCAGCAGGGAGAGCAGATGCTGTGCTGGATGAGCGAGGGAAGAGGATGAGTGCAGAAGGCACAGCCAACCAGGAGGCCACCAGGCAGAGCCGTGGAGCCTCCCCAGGTGAGAGTGACCTGCCCAGGGAGTGCCCTGCTGCCCTCAGGACTGTGCTGCCACCCTTGGCAGAGGTGTTTTCCCAGCAGGATGTCCCCTGGTCTCCCGGGGCCGTGCCGCTGCCCCCGGCGGGAGGGCGCCGTCAGCTGAGTGTGCCGTCCCTGGAGTCGGTGGTGGAGGTGCCCGGAGCAGCCTGGCTGTGTTAAATGAGCACCCTGCAGCCCCTCCGTGCCCTGCCGTGGCTGCCAAGACTCCTGAAAGGACTGGCTGCTGTGCGGCTGTGCCCTCTGCTGCCCACTAAGAGATGGCTGAGTGCTCAGCCTCATTCCTGTGCCTGCAGGCAGATCAGTCGATAGAGCGACTGGGAGATGGGGGTTCACTATCCAATAGAGTGGCCATTAGCCACCCTGGGGGTGGGCGCCAAAAGCGAGAGCCCCCCTCAGGGTTTGCCCCCCCGCCTCACCAGGTAAGTGAAAAAACAATCAGAGTAGTGGTATTTCACCAACGGCCGGGACGCCACCGGGCGGGTCACCCCCCACTGCCGAGCGCATGCCCGGCCTCCCACTTATTCTACACCTCTCATGTCTCTTCACAGTGCCAGACTAGAGTCAAGCTCAACAGGGTCTTCTTTCCCTGCTGATTCTGCCAAGCCCATTCCCTTTGCTGTGGTTTCGCTGGATAGTAGGTAGGGACAGTGGGAATCCATTCATCCATTCATGCACGTCACTAATTAGATGACGAGGCATTTGGCTATTTTTCAAACACATATAAATAATATATGTTCCTTTTCCGGGTTAAATAAAGGTGGCCCATCCACCTTGGACAAATCCGGTAAATTGTTTCAAATACAGTAAATTGGTCTGAATCGGGTGGTAATTGATGCGTTATGAATTAAAGTCTTTGTCCCTACTCACTATGAGCTACCTAACTGGCTTGTGGCTTCCTTATGAACCTAGCTACTCTCTAGTTTATTAAAATGTAAAAGTGATACAAAAAAAAAAAAATTGCATACAAAAATCAACCTATTAAAACAGCAATAAAAATCTACAAAACATTACAAAGTACAAAAAATGCAAAAATTCACTACCCTGAATCGTGTAATCTTCTGGCCCTACTGGTGAACATATGTACAATCTCCACAGACGACAGGAGTGCTTCTGTGGATAAAGTCTTTGCAACCATCGCTTGCCTCGATTTGGAGAGGCCAAGTGTACTCAAAAGTTCAAAGTTCCCCTTGTACCATTTCCCCCGCGCTCCAAGGGGAAAGCCCATAGAAACAACGTCCTTTGCGTTGGTGAGGCTTTGCACCTTGGTTTCCAAATGTTTGCACTCGTTTACTTTCTCTGCAGCCACTTCTTCCAGAGATGTTCTGGAGGCTTCATATCGTACTGTCACTTTCACGATGAATGCACGTCCGTCCTTAACAGATATCAGATCTGGTTTGTACAGCTTCTTGATGGTTTCCCTTATGGGTGGTTCTTTGAACACTACCCAGTCCCTCTTCTTCGCCTCCTCAATAAGCCTTTCACAGATATGATTGTGCCTCTTGATTCGAGCGTCCTGAATCTCTGGGCAGTAGCCGAGGATTAGGGCGCAGGTTTCGTTGTCCGCATCACAGTGCCTACAGGCCTTGATGTAATTTTCCTCTCTACCCCAGGAGAGAAATTCTCTTGTGGGGTAGAAGTTGGCCCTAAGTTGTAGTGTAGTGAGGAGTTTCCTGTGAGGAATGCATCTATAGTATTGGAGCCAATCACTACTAATTTTATCACCTTCAAAGCTTTTAATTCCACGGCCTTGGCATACTAATTTGGTCCATTTCTTGAATTCTTTTCTCCGCCAATCACAAGGTTTAGGAAATTTAGTTTTAAGGGTCGGTGCTTCCCACTCCGAGGTTGTGTCTGCACTGTTGGGTGGTTCATTCACCGGTAGTGCTTCCCAAATTGAGGTTATCTTCTCGCTTTCCCCTCCAGCTTGAATCCACAATTTCTTATACAGTTGTTCCATTTGATCTTTCTCTAGGAACTCCTTCATTGTTTCATCCGAGGACTGTGCAACCCAGTGCAGTCTCCGGGCCTGTACACTGGGGATCAGTCCCGCCAACTTGGTGACGCCCAAACCGCCGTCCTTCGTGCTTGAGTACAAGATGGCACTGCAGGTGCACAGAGGTAGTTGCAGCCAGTCCTTGACCGCTGTTCAGATCTTCTGGTCAAGGGCTTCAAGGGCCCCTGTTTCATTTGTGAATGGTCAGCCAGGTAGGTCAGTCGAGGGATGGTGTATGTTTTGAGGATATCAAGTATTTGCAGAGGTTTAAGTGGAGCTTGATCAATTCATTCAAGCCACAATTCTAGTTTTGTGGGGAGGTTGGCTTTTGCTATCCCAGTCTAGGGGTCAAAGTGTAGGCCAAGGTATTTCTTATATTCCCTGGGGTTGATCATGTTCAGGGGTGCGCTGTTGATGGTCCATGCAGTGCAGTTATTGAAGGTGTAAGTGTCTTTTGTGGGCTTGATGTAGAAGCCGTGGCACTTTTCCCCTTGTGTTTTGAGACCGGTGAAATCGCAGAAGGTCTCTAATATCTTGATATTTGTTTTCATGTTTTCCCAGGAGTCGCTCAACAAGACCAGATCGTCGGCGAATGCCACTGCTGTTATACTACTCTGTCCTCGGTGGAATCCTTTACCACTCTCTTCCAGCTTGCACAACAGGGGGTCCATTACCAGGTTAAATAAAAGGGGTGACAGCGGGTCACCCTGCTTTACTCCAACCCGGATCTGGATTTTGTCTGTGTGTGTGTGTTCATTTTTGTGGTGACATACATATTGATGTCTTTGTACATATTGTTCATCAGGCCAATGATGTGGGGATCCACTCCCCTCAGCTGCAAAGCATGTGTGATGTGATGGTGGCTTATGGTGTCAAAAGCCTTGGCGATGTCCACAAATACAACACCCAGTGGTCTGTGTTCACTTTAGGCAGTCTGAAGTATAGTTTGCAGGAGTTTCAGGTTTTCAGAGCATCCTGCTGCTCTAATAAAGCCTCTTTGCCTTGGGTTGAGGGGGCACGCTTTGCTCAGCCTTGCTTTTACAATCCTGGAGAACAGTCTCAACAAGATGGAATTGATTGTGATAGGCCTCCAGTTATTAATGTCCTTTAAATGTTCCAGTTTTGTAGATTTGGGAATCAAAACAGTTCTGCACCCCCTCACCATGTCTGGGATCTCCCCAGATGTTAACCATAAGTTGAAGAGCTCAGCCGTCCAGGAATACCTGGGATCCATCTTTTTGATGTCCCCAAGAGTAACCCTATCTGGACCTGGAGTCGAGCCCTTGCTCATTTCCTGCACATTTCTTTCAATTTCTTTGGCTGTGATTAAGTCTCTGAAGGCGCTGTTGTCTGCCTTCCCATTAATTTCAAAGTCCCTGATGCCAGCAAAAGTACCAGGTGTTTCCCATCTGGCCTTAAATACCAAGTAAATTTCACTGGATGATATATCCCAGGACAAACACTCTACGTCATCCAAAATAATTTTTGCTAGTTTCCCCCTGTCAAGGTGGAATAAATGCTGAAAGCAAAGATAATTACCTTTTTTGATCGCTCCGTCCTTCATCCACTTCTGAAATGGCTTTCTTGGTTGCTTCTCCTGGGTCTCCTTCCCATTTTACCACGTGTAGCAGTTCTTATGTGGCTTATTGATTCTAGGCATCCAAAGCAGTCCTGCACTGCCTGATTAATCATTGTCAGCATCTCCTGGCCGTCCATCAATTGCTTGAATGCTCTGGGGAAGTGGTTAATTGCTCCAGCTGATAAGTGTTCCTTGACTGTCTTTTGGTAATGAGCCTGCAGCTGCCCCGCCCTCTGCTGGTTTCTGGTGGCAGTTGTCCTTATCAGGGTGTCGTCTTAATTTATCAATTGTTTTCTCTCTGGCAGCTGGCCTGCCTGGCAGATGGTTCTCCCCAGGTCCATTGTCCACGGTTCTTGCCTGGGATTGCTGACTCAACCCAGGTTCCATTCCCATGCCCTCAGCTGCTCTCCTGGTGTGATGACTCACCTCAGGTCCTCTGTCAGCTCCATCTGTTGGTTTCCTAGGCAGCAATCTTCTTTTGTAACTAATTTGCTTAGCTGTTTTTGTTGTTATGTGTTTGGCGATAGGTTTATTAATGTTTTTGTTTCCCTTGAACTGTGCCTCCAGTCTTATCAGCAGTTCTTCCTCCTCTTTTGTCCAGCATCTTTTGTGGGCTCCTGGATTTGATGTTCTTTCAGTTGGGAAGCAATGATCCTTTCTTGGTTTCTTATCAATGGGTGTGCCAATCTTTTGTGTTGTCCCAGGCCAATTTTGGTTCTGAAGTCTCTGACGCATACTTCACATATCCACTCTCCAGCTGGAACCCTTTCAGTTTCTGGACCTCTGCATTTTGCAAAATGACAAATAACACTATGACAGTTAATATTTTCCTTTACACACTTGGCACACCGAAAGCAAACCCTCCTTTTCCAGTGCGACTCCTTTAGATGTTCAATCAGGCTTAACACAGAGTTTACCCGGGTACCACACAACAGGGACAAGGTGGATTTTTGTCAGGAACAGTCACCTTCACCATGTTATCCGGTGACTGCCCTCCGTGTTCCCCAGGCACTAGCGGCAATGCCTCTGGTGTGCCTTCACTCACCTTTTTGCCGCTTCCCTCACCAAGCACAAACGGTTCAGTGTCTTGTGGGAGGCTAGGATCTGAGTCTGAGTGCCCACCGATACCCTGGACAGGCGTACTGGCAGCCCCCAGACCACCCACCCCCGCCACCCTAAGGACAAAATCCGGATTTTGAGCCATTGAATTGGGGCCACATTTACGGCGAGAACGGAGTGGGTGGTCACTCCACTCCGGAGCTCTTTGCCCCGTCTGCAACCGGGGAGCCAGGTTTCAAGCAATAAGCCAGGCGGCCTTTACCAAGGAATTTGTCTCACCGAATTTGGTAGGAGTTCATTGGTGACTTGGTTTGGAAAGACAGGAGTCTGCTAAGAAAGGCAAGAGCCTCCCCTGAAATGGAGAATGTAAACCCTCCCCACTCCTCCGAATTGCTATCAATTTTAAATTCAGGGGCTCTCAGGCAAAAATATGGGAGCAGGAAATAACAGTTCTTTAATAGGAAAAAAAAAAAAAAGACAAAATAAACAATGCAGTACACTAGAACAACACTGACAGAGTCAGAACCCAACCTGACACCCTGTGGGTCACAGTGTTGGTGACAGTCCAATTGGAAATGTGGCTGCAGACTTCCTGAAGTATCATTTGTGGTTCTGTTGGAGCAAGGGGGATCTGTAGAGAAGGATGTATTCTTCTTCTGAAGACCCAGTGGTAGAAGAGACAGCTGCTGTTCCTCTGGGGAATCCCATGGAGAAAGCCGTGCCGGTGTCTCAAAAACCTCTGGATTATATCTGGGTAGCAATGCTTGGCTCCTCCCTCTGGGCGGAACATCTCACAATGGGATGTTATAGTTCTTATCAGTCATGCAGTGACATTCAATACTCTGTTATCAGCAGATGTCCCCTCCCGAGGGAGGTGTGAATGTGGTCACTCAAAGAGAGAGATAAAGCAAACTGCCTACTTGACAAAGGTAATCTGCCATACAGATGGTAATGGAAAACATCTTGCATTGCAATCTTCAACACCAGCGCACACCAGATCTTGGAAGGGAATGTGCTGACACTGAGAAATTGTCAAATGTTAACTTTCTGTGCCAGCAAACTGCTGGAATTATGCTGTGCAGGCATCTGAAAAATTCCAGATCTGGGCACTGGTGGTGTCAGCAAACACAAGATTGGGCTGGTGTAGGCACCAGGTATTTGCCTGGTTTGGCTTTCTTTGCCAGCAAATTGCTGCACTTGGGCTGTGGTGGCACAGGGAAATGTCCAGATCTGGGCATGGGCAGTGCCATCAAATACCAGGTCTGGGTGGTGACAGACTTTGCACCAGGAAATTGCTGTGTTTTGTCTTCTTTTTCCAAAAAATTGCTGCTCCCCTATTGGTGCATCCTGTGTCACCCCACCTTATCTCCAGCCCTGGCTCCCTTCTCCATTGGATCATTTGTACCCTGACCCCTCCTGCCTTCCTCCAGTTATATACCCTGGCCCCAGTCCTGCTCCTGGCTCTTCGCCTCTGGTTCCCTTCAGTAGATGTTGTGCTCCTGCTTGCTCCTGTTTCCCTCTGCACCCTCACTTCCCCTGGACCCTTGGATTTTCCCTTAGTAAACCCAGCTGGATCTGCTCTGCGAGGAGTCCTCTCGTCCCTCTGCTGAGGCTTTGATTGCACCATCTGGGCTCAGGCGTCTGCTGGGCTGGGGGAGTTGTCAAGGCAGCCCCAAGTGGAGACGCTTTCGGTGCTGCAGGCACCTGACAGCACCTGCCTGGGGAAGCTGCTCTGGCCACCCGCAGCAACCAATTCCTTTTTCCAAGCAGCAGCTCCCAGCGTCCTCCTCCGAAGCCCAGAGAGAGAGGGAGCAGCTGCCCTCAGCCCTGTCCTTTACCGCATCCCAATTCTCATGGAATGTCCCCCTCGGAGAGAAACTCCCAGACAAGAGAAGTGCGACACGATCCCCTCCTCCCCTGAGCTTGATCACTTCTTTTGTTTCTTAAGGATCCAGTCCATCAGAGCGGTGGTATTGCACTGAGAGCTGGGACACCAGCAGGGGATCACCCCACACTGCCCAGTGTGCACCAGGCTCAACAAGGTCTGCTTCCCCCCTGATTCCACCAGGCCTCTTCCCTTGGATGTGGTTTTGCTGGATAGTGAGTCAGGACAGTGAGAATCTCCTTCATCCATTCATTCACTATTTAGGGCCCTGCAGACACTTCCTCAATTTCTCTCCAAGGTGACCCCACCCACCAATGATGTCACAGCTCTTGTCCATCTGGTCAAGAATCCCCCATGAGGACACTCTGGTGTCTTCTCCAAGGGCACAAAGCAGCAAAACCCCCTAGGAAAATCTTCCCCCTTGGGCCCTGCGCCTCCTTGGGTGAGTTCCAGAGCAAACAGTCAGGGCAGTGGCCTGAAATGTTTTCCCAGCTGAGTCATAAGACTTCTCTGATGGATCCACATTGTCCCTGGGGAAAGAGATGTGCAGAACCTTTCACTAATGCCCTGGAATGTCAAACAGGAATCACAGCAATATACAGCTCTTCAGAACCACTTCACCGTGGATTTTCCTTCCTGGAAGCCCAAGATGTCTGAATGTCCTCCTGGTGCCTCAGGCCCTGGGTAAACAGGGCTTGTCAGAGATGCTGGCAGGGCACCAACACCCCTCCTCCTCTCAGAGCACCTCTGTTACCCCAATTAGCTCCGAGTGGCTGCCTGGGGACAGGCGCCCACTTCCCCATGTGCCTGGGATGGGCACATCCTGCTCGGGGCCAGTGCTGGCCTGGGCCCAGAGCCAGGGCCATGACCCAGGTGCTCTGGGAGGGCTCCGTGGCTGCAGGTGTGACAGCATGAGGGGCAGGGCAGGGCATATTCTCCTCTGGAGAGTGCTCCGGGCATGGACCTTGGTCGGGTTTGGCATCTGCGGGGAAAGGGGTATCGGGTTGTGTGGATGTGGGAATTGTCACTGCTGAGCCATTCCCCAGCCCTCAGCCTTGTCTGCAGGTGATCAGCATTGCCCAGTGCTCCCCAGTGTCTGCAGTGCCTGAGATGCCAATCAGCCATCTGATCACATGTCCCTTGTTCCCCTTGTTCTCCCACGTGTTTGGTTTGGGGCCGGGCTCAGCTCTGGGGTGTCCCCCAGGGAAAGCTCTGGGAGGGGAGGGGCAGCAGGAGATGGGGGATCTGGCCCTGGGGGCTGTTGGAGGATGGATTGTGTTGGACTGGGGGTTGTCCCCACAGGGTCCCCAGGTGCCTTTGACTCCCTGCCTGCCCCCCTTGGCCCCCCAGGTGCCTGGGCCCTTCCAGGGGCAGCTGCCCCGTGCAGGAAGCTGGAGGGATGCCGAGCAAGGGGGCTGGATCTGTGCCACAGGTGGGGTGGGATGGACTCTGTGCCAGGGCTGGGCTTGTGGCCAGGGCTGGGGGCTGTGCCAAGCCGGGCTTTGGCCTGGGGGCTGGCAGGGAGGGTGCGAGGAGGAGTCCCGACAGGGATAAAGGTGCTCCTCACCTGCTGCAGCCTCAGGCAGCACTGCCCAGAGCAAGAGGAAGATGAAGGTGGCTGTGCTCAGCGTGGCCCTGCTCTTCTCCATCCTCCTCCATCCACAGGCCAAGGTAAGGCACCAGCCAAACGCTGTCCCCACAGCCTGCCCTTTCTGGCCTCCCATCCCACCCTTTTGGTCCCTCCTCTGTGTCCCATTCAGGGTCCCCAGCTGCCCTCCCACTGACCATTCCTGAGGCCTTTCTTTCCATGTCCCCCCTCAATCCTTTGCCTTTCTTCCTGGCCACTGCAGAGGGGTCCCCCTGTACAATTCCCTGACTCACCCCCCAATCCCACACCATCTCCCAGTCCTGTTGGTTTTGTCCCCACCTGTCCTCATTCTCCTGTCCCCACCAAGCCCCTCCCTCGCACTCCCATGTCCCTACACCTCAATTCCTTTCTCCTCCCCTGTACCTCACACGCTGCTCCTTCCACACCCCCAGCCCTGTCCCCTGGACTCTCAATGTTTTTGGGTCTCCCCCGACCTCAAACAGATCTTTTTGGAGGCCCTGAATTCCCATCCCTCTGCCTGCACCCTGCTCCCTGCACCCATTTCCCACCCCAGCCCCACAAGGTCCAGTCCGGACCCAGCCTTTGTTCTCCTTTCCAGGCACTCCTGTAAGGAACCCAAGATGATCTGCAGGAGGTGAGTGGGCTGCTGGCATTGGAGGACATCCCCTCAGGGAATTGGGGGGCAGTGCTGTCCCCCCATCCCTTGCTGGCACCGGGGACATCCCAGTGACCAGCGAGGTCTCCTGGTCTCTCTGCAGTTGGATTTAGACAATGTCGCGGTCCTGGAGACACCTCTGGTGGGTACCATGAGTTCTGCCGGTGCCAGACCCTCCCATTGCATGGCCACCACAGCCCAGGCCATCCCAGTGTGTCCCAGCACAGCCCAGTGCACCCCTCCTGACAGCCCAGACAATGCCCTGCCCCAGGGCTCCTCCCCAGGGAAGCCTTTGCCCAGGGCCCTGCTGCATTCCACCCCTGTCACCCCAGGACCCCCTGGATGAGCCAGGACGCAGCCCCTGCCCCAGCTGTGGTTCTTGGCCAGGAGCCCAATGCTTCTGGGCAGCAGCACAGCAGCTCCTGCACCCCATTGCTGCCACAGCCCCTTCCCCAAGTCCCCCCTGCTCTCCCCTGCCTCCCAGTGCAGGCCGCTGCCCCCAGTGTGTCTCTAACGCTGCCTTTTCCCCAGCCCCCTGTGGCTGAAGAGCTGCGGGCTCTCCTGCGGCAGAAGCGCCTAGCTGCCTCTCTGGATGCCTAGGTGAGCCGTGCCTGCAGGGACAGGGCTGGAGACAAAGCCCATCCATGTCCCAGTGGGCTCCAGAGGTCACGTTCTGGGGTTTGTCTTTTAGGGTGTGAAGGACCAGTGTACTTTTTCCTCTCCAGTGGCATGAGGAGATGATCATCACTGGAGAAAACCCCTGAACTCTTTGAGCCCTGGGCCATTTCCCCTGAAGAATCAATCATCAAGAATCAATAAATCCTTTGAGCAAAGCTTTGCTCTGTGTCCATGTGTGTCCATGGAACTGGATTTCCTCCTTTCCAGTGGTCCAGGGAAGTCAGGCCAGGTCTGGGCTTTGCTACCTTTACACAGTCTGTGCCTTCCCCTAGACAAATGGTGTGTTGGGAGTTGTGCAGAGTCCAGGGGGAGTGGGTTGATGGGGGGGGTGGATGTCCAAGTGGTGAGAAAGGCAGTGGTTCACTGTCAGCATGGTAGGAATGACCTGGGTTTAAAAGAAAAAGAAGTAATTTCAAAGAAACTTTCTTTTACAACTTTTTCTCCCCGTGAGAAATCACCATTTACTTGTCAATAATTTGAAAGGTCTATTAAAAACTTAATAAAACTTACAACAAAAGGACTAAATAAGGAAAAAGTTACAGCGCTGGGAGCCTCCCCCACTTGGTGGCTGGTAACCACGTGGCTGGCTCATCCACACAATGGCTGCTCTCCCTTTTATATCCTTGCTGTTGCAACAGGCAGCCCTAGTTCCTTCCAAAGGCTGTCTGTTGACTCTTGGTCACTGTCCATTGGTGTAGACTGCTTTCGTGGAACTGCATTGGAGGGCAGGTGTTGCTAGGCCGTGCCTCTTAGGAACAATCTGCCCCTCCCCAAATGCCCGGACTACCAATATCAGCCCGGGATAACAATGCTAGGTGGGGGGGACACATTGCAGTAACATAACTATACATCTGTACAACTTCTCTTAACATACTTATCATGTTCACCCTTTAATTGGGAGAGCCAACCATCTCATTACTCATCTCTAACACTGTGGCATTCACATTCTCTGAAAAAAGCCCTTTGCCCAGGATTTTTCTCCTGGGAAGCTGAGAAGCCTCAGAGAAAAAGGAAAACAATTCTTATCTCATTTGCTTTTCCTGTGTTGTGCTCATGTGCAGAATGTGTTTGGAGATTGTTTACCCACAGGTGATTGCTTGATTGGATTCTGGTGTGAGTTATTTTGACTCATTGGCCAATTATGGCCAAGCTGTGTCGAGACTCTGGAAAGAGTCACGAGTTTTCATTATTATCTTTTGAACATTCACTAAGAATCCTTTCTCTGTTCTTCAGTATAGTATAGTATAGTATAGTATAGTATAGCATACTTTATTATAAGATAGTATTATAAAGTAATAAATTAGCCTTCTGAGAACATGGAGTTAAATGCATCATTCCTGCCTTCGTTGGGCAACCCTGCAAATAGAATATTACACCCCCAAAATTCTTGATTTACTCAAAAGAATTTAAATGCCAAAAAAAATCTTCCTATGTCAAAAGTATGTTGAAATTATTTATTGGTCTTGAAATTTGGTTTCCTGGCGGGATGGGGCTGCTGGGTCTACCTGTCTACGGGGCACTGTGGGGCTCTGGGGTTTCCTGGGTGAGGGGCCCTACACGGTCACCTGTAATGCCTGGCCACGGTGGGGTAGAGCCACTGCAGTGTCCTGGAAAAGGGTGAGTGGTTCTACCTGGCTCTTGGGTCGTTCTTGGCCGCTGGGTCCATCGGCTCAAGCAGGACTTGGGTGAATTTTGGGGTGGGCCAGGTGGATCAGTTGTCCCCGGCCATCCTGAGAGCTCACCAGTCATGTTCGCTGACTCCAGTTCCAATACTGAAGGAACCACTGGTGCCAGCATCGCCCCAAGGAAGCCTCACTGCAGAACTGGCACAGGGCATTCCCCTGGCAGAGGGGCAGGGAAAATGTCTTGGCCATGAGCAGCAGAATGGCCAGAAAGCCGCTGGTGCAGGAGTTGCCCACCCCAGCAGATTGAAGGCAGGTTTGGGTTGCATTCCTGCTGTCCTGGCAGTGAAATTCTGAGCAGAGGGCACAAAGGTGTCTTCTCCTCAGGGCTCACAGGTGACACCGAGATGCTGTGGGGGAGCTGAGCCCTGCCTGAGGGCAGACTCAGCCCAGCAGGAGCCCCGGACTTACACCGCGATGGACTACACAACTGGCTCAGGAGTGCTGCGTGCCATGAGTGGGGAACAGCTTCCCCTGAAACAGGGAGAGCTGAACCTTGGAGCCACCTGCTCCACAGCTGGAATGGTGTCAGCGTCAGGGAGCAGACTAAAGAGGAGAGGGAGACCTTTGGTGTGAGATTCTGAGGAAGCTTTACTTATCAGAGGGAACAGGCACCAAAGAGCCTCAAGCACCAGTGTGCTCAGGATTTTATAGAGCACTAGAACTGTGGGTGGGCATGATCGCTGAGCCAATAGGGAATCAGGGAGGGAGGAGCAAAAGGAGGGGAATACATCTCAGGGACCAATGGGATAAGGGGGTGGAGAGGGCAGGTCACATGGGCCAATGGGGCATCATCCATGAGGGGAATTCCCAAGGGGCGGAACCTGCAGGGGAGGGGTTTACAGGAGACTGACAGGGAAGGGTCCAGAACAGGGGCAGAGTTTACAGGGATGGATAGGGAAGGCACTGGAATACAAGGTGGGGATTATAATGATTGAAGGGTAAAAGGGGAGGGATATAACCTGGGAATAATCCACTTTGGGGAAAGACAACATACAGGGGGTGAACTGGAACAGACCATCCAAAAAGCTATGAAATAAAAGGGCACTGCAACAGCGCCCGATATAGAGGGATGCAGGACATGTTTTATGGTGCAAAAAGAAAGGATCGATCCTGTGCTATTTTTATACAGTCTTTTTATAGGCCTTTTCGTAGGGTTTTTTAAGAACATCCCCTGTCTATCCCCAGTTGGTCAGCAACAAGTTGTTTCCCAGTATTGATTGGTCACTCAAACCCCTGGTGTGTATGTGCAGGAAAAGTTGTTTGTGAGAGATACTTTTCATTTTTCTGTCTAAGAGGGAAAATACAGTTTATACGGGTGGCAGGTGTTTATCACAGTCTTAAAGCTCTTTTTCAGGGAAAGTAGGTTGTTTTCCACAGTCCTAGAGCTCTTTCTCAGGAAAAACAAGTTGTTTTTCACTGCTCCACAACTCGGTTCTCACAAAGAGTTGTCAGCTTTCTCATGGCTTCTTCCTCTTGCTGGGATTTATTAAAAGGCCTTCAAAGGATTCACCTTGAGCAGGACAAGAGCCCAGTTGAGGCTACACTCAAAATGGATGACTGGTCAGGAGTTTTCACACTTTTATAAGGTTTGGTCCATTTAAATATTGGGGTTAGTTGTCCAGTTACAGCCTCAGATTATGCAGTCCCATCCTCCCGGTTTGCTCTCCTCAATTTGCTGTTATTTGCACATTTTGTGCCTGAAGCTGCAACAATGTCCGGTTCTGGGGCTGGAAAAGGATTGTTTTGTCTGACTACACTGTGAAGAGAACTTGCTAACACTGTGTATGAAGTCCAGAGTTACAGACTAATGCAGTAGAGAATCTGGAAATATGACAGCTAAAACTGAAGGCATCAGCCTGTTCCATGTTCCCTTGGTTTCATGGGCATCCACAGCATCACAATGGCCACTTGTTCCCACGAGATTCCCTGATGTCACCATGGTGTCCTTGGACACACCTGGTCACAACTGACCCATGGTTCCATGAGGTTCCCCAGTGTCACCATAGTCACTATCAGAGGATGGATGAGATCAATGTCCTGAGACACCATGGGATGAGCTGTCAATCAGTCACACAGTGGGTACAGTGCTAACCCAGCCCTGATTGCCTGTGTGATCAGAAATCCCACCTCGGGGGAGGCCCACAAAGGCCTGGAGGCTTAAAAACATGGAGTGCAAGGTCAGCCCCTGGTATGGACTCTGCCTTCTCCTGGGGTTTGTGTCTCACACACACTGGAACCCTAGGAGCTGTTAGTCATATGTGTGTCTTTCTATAGAGCTTCTGTCTGTCTCTCTCTCTTTCTTCTCCTTCTAATGCTCTTTATATGGAACATTTTTGGGTACCTCAACAGCTTACGTGTTCATAGATTTCTACGTCAAATGAACTAAGTTAATGAAGTTATTGCTATGATAAGTGTTTTCTTTGTAATTGGATGTTGCATGAAATCCTCTTCCAAAGTTTCTTGGTTTTTTGTACTTTGCCTGTAAAAATTTGTGTAATTCCTGACCTCTTGCAGATATCTGGCTGGTGTTTTCCCTGTGCACCAAACTCGAGTAAAGGTGGCAGGTGAATTTGTGAGTTAGCACGCAAACCCCAAACGGAGCCCCAGGTGCGTGGAGGATCGGGGCAGTGTGAGTCGCACACAATCCCTGGAGTGCGGGGACACGGGTCCCTAGCGGGGTTTAGGGTGCCCCGAGTACAGCAGCAGCACTGAGTAGAGCCAAGAGGGCCCCAGTGCCCAGAGTTGAACGGCAGTGCTGGGGATTCAGTGTGCCGCAGGTCAGGTAGAAACTGTAAACCCACTGGAGGTCCCTGGGGGGATTGGGGTCGCAGGGCAGGGCAGGGCTGGGCTTACAGGGCAGGGCAAGGCTGGACCTGCCCCTTCCTCCCCCACATACAACGTGTTTAGAGCCAACAATCTCCTCCAGTCTATCACAACAGGCAATGCTGGAGGTGAAATCCCAATTGTGCCCATGGGCACCTGGCTGAGAAGGATAGTTCTTTCCATAGGAAGGAAAGCACAGAGCCCCAAGATTTGGAAGGCAGGTGAAAGCCGCAGTAGGCCAAGGCCAGCTAGACTTGTCAGTAATTGCAGATTTTGGATTTAGGGAATTTGCAGGTGGAAACCCAGTCTCGACCATAGGCACCTGGAGAAGCAGGACAGTTCTTTCCCATGGGAAGGAGAGCATGGAGCCTTTCCCAATGTTTTGGAGACGGATGAGAGGTGACCCTTGTGAAACTACTGCCAGCCAGACTTATCCTGGCAATATGCCTATGGGAACAATCTCTGGATATAAGGAACTTTGGAGGTGAAATCCCAATTCTGGCCATGGGCACCTGGAGCAGAAGGATAGTTCTTTTCCATTGGGAAGGAAAGCACAGAGCCTCAGTGTTTCAGCAGCAGATGAGAAGTGACCCTCAACATGCAAAGGTCACTTGGACCAGTCAGGCAGTCCATGGGAAGCCAAAGCAGCCAGACTTGTTCTGTTTTCCCTTGGTTTTATGGGGCTCCATATTGTCACAATGGTTCCTTGGATCCATGGGGCCCCGCAGTGTCATAATGGTGACTTGATTCCCTGGGTTCCAGCAGTGTCACAATGGCCCCTTGATTGCAAGAAGACCTGCAGTGTCACTGGCCCCCAGGTTCAATGGGGTCCCAAAATGTCACAGTGGCCCCCAGGTATCATAAGGCCCCGCAGTGTCACAATGGTCCCAAGGATTCCATGAGCCCTTGCAGTGTCACAATGGTCCCAAGGATTCCATGAGCCCTTGCAGTGTCACAATGGTCTCCGTGGTTCCCCAGGCCCCACAATGTCATGTGACTCCTCTGTTCCATGAAGTCTGCAATGTCTCAATGGACCTTTGGACCCTGGGGCTTTGCTGTGTCACAATGGTCTCCTCTGGCTCCACAGTGTCACAATGGACCATTGATGACAGGAGGCCACTCTGTGTCGCCCTGGAGCTTTGGTTCCATGCAGCCCTGCAGTGTCACAATGGTCTCCTTTGGTTGCCCAGTGTCACAATGGACCACTGATGACATGAGACCATGCAGTGTCACAATGGATCTTTGGTTCCATGCAGCCCTGCAGTGTCACAAAGGCGTCTTGGTTTCACGCGGCCCCACAATATCACAATGCTCCTCCCAGGGTCACAATGGTCTCACTGGTTCCATGAGGCTTCACAGTCTCACGATGCTTTGCTTATTCCATGGGGCCTCATAGTGTCACAATGGTCTCCATGAGTCCCCTGAGTGTCAATGGTCTCTGTGATTCCATGGGCCCCTCAGTGTCACAATAGCCCTTTGGTGCCATGAGGCTGTAAAGTGTCTTAATTGTCTTTTCATGGTTCCACGAGGCCTTGCAATGTCACAGTGAACCTTTGGTTCCATGGAGTCCCACAGTGTCACAATGGCTGCCTGGTTCCATGACACCACAAAGTGTCATAATGGTCTCCATGGTTCCACGAGGCCCGGTGGTGTCACAATGGACCCTTGGTCTGATGGGGCCTCTCAATGTCACGATGATCCCTACATTCCATGGAGTCACACAGCGTCAGTACAGTCCCCTTGGTTCCATGAGGCCCAGCAATGTCAAAGTGGTCTCCATGACACCATGAGGCATCACATTGCCAAAATGGTCCCTTGGTCTCACAGGGCTCCACAGTGTCACAATGGTCCCTTGGTCTCACAGGGCCTCACAGTGTCACAATGGTCCCTTGGTCTCACAGGGCCCCACAGTGTCACAATGGTCCCTTGGTCTCACAAGGCTCCACAGTGTCACAATGCTCCCTTGGTTCCATGGCCCTGTGCTGCTGCATTCCCCCCTCCCCTTCTCAGGCCGCCCTGCCAGCTGAGAAATGCTCCTTGGGCCTCGGCCTTGGCCAACAGCCCCTGGGCTCAGCTCCTCTGCAGCTCATCACAAACACTGCTCCAGCCACTGCTGCTGCCCAACCAGCTCCTGGTTCCTTTAGCAGCAGCCCTGGGAACTGTTTTTGTTCCCTCAGTGGCACAACATCCCTGTTCTCACACTGCCAAATAAAGCTGTTGATGCCAAGTGTGGCCAGGATGAACCCTTGCTGGGACTGAAGCCCCTCTCTTGGGGCCCTGCACACAGCACTCCAAAAGGAGCCCTTGGAGCTCTCCTGGGCCAGCGACTCCCTCTGAGTGAGGCCTCTCCCAGCCGGGAACTCTCCCGTTTGCTGCATTCGGGGATCCTGAACAACGACAGAGCCTGGGCTGATCCCCCCACTCCTCCAGGCTCAACCCTTTGCCCACTGGGGGGATGCCAAAGGATCCACAGTGAGCATTTCCTGCCCTCAGGGGAATTTCTCACAGGTGCCTTGCACTGACTCTTGGTGTCTGTGTGCACACACGAGTGCCTGTGCTGGGGAAATGTGGCAGAAATGCTGCTCTCTGAGGGGTTGTTGTGCCTTGGATAGCTGAGTCAGTCAGGCCTGTAGGGAAGGTTAAATCACGAGGCCTAAGTTAAATTAAATGCTGCTGAGAGTTGTTCTTTTGCTAAGTGGTTACCTTTAATATAAGTTTTATGTTATGTTCTATATTGTTAAATATTATACCTCTGTTAAATTGCGAAGTCATAGGTTTAAGTTAGGTTACATGCTGTTACGCTCTGCTCTTTTGCTAAATTGTGAGGTTGAAACTATCAGTTAAGGCTAATGTATAAGTAATGTCCGGTTAAGTTTGAGCTCTGTTAAGCTTTCAGGCCATGTTCCTTTTATCCTTGCCCTTGCTGTCCTTGTGTCACACACACACAGAGAGAGGGACAGTTCTCAGTTAATTTCTGGTTTGATTGCCTGGGTTCTGTTTGGTTTTGTTGTTGCTTTGTTTCCCTGGTGTGCCTGAAGAGTCCAGTCAGGAGCAGAGCGACTCTTGCCAAGGAACTTTGTGCTGCTGTTGGTTAATATTCAATCTGGTTTTTGCTGCTCCCTTGCTGGGGATT
The DNA here is from genome assembly GCF_028551555.1 of Melozone crissalis. Taxonomy (NCBI): domain Eukaryota; kingdom Metazoa; phylum Chordata; class Aves; order Passeriformes; family Passerellidae; genus Melozone; species Melozone crissalis. The sequence continues at coordinate 444,015 of NW_026535975.1, forward strand.
TTTTCAGCTCTCTCAAGCCCTCGTTCATAACAGGGTGAAGGAGCCCTGGCCCAGGCTCTGGCCCTGGACGACACAGGGACCCTGCTGGGAGGTCCCTGTCCCCCTGTGCCACCCCCAGGGCCCCGGCCCCCCGTCCTTGTGTCAGGCTCTGGGGTCGATCTCGTGGAACATCCTCTGGGGGAGGCTGCAGGGCCAGGGGTGGGGGGACCCGGGAGGACAGGGGACCCCGCTGTGCACGAGCAGGGTTGGACTGCTCTGGGGGGAGCTGTGAGGGGGGCCGGGGCAGAGTGACCTTCCCAGTGACCTCACACAGCTCCCGTGATGTCACACAGCCCCCGTGATGTCACACTGCCCCTGTGATGTCACAGAGCCCCTGTTATGTCACACAGCCTTCTCTGTGATGTGACACTGCCCCTTTGATGTCACAGAGCCAACTCGATGTCACCTTGTGATGTCATACAGCAGTGCTGTGACATCACAGAAGACTGATGTCACAAAGTCACCCTCTGATGTCACAATCTGTTCTGTGATGTCACAGCCTGCTCTATGATGTTCCACAGCCACCAGGTGATGTCACAACCAACTCTCTGATGCCACAGAGCCACCCTCTATGATGGCAGACTGTGTTCTATGGCCTCAGACCCTACTCTGTGATGTCACAGCCAGCTCTGGGATGTCACAGAACCTTCAAGAACCCTCAAGAACTCAGTTCTATTGAAACACTGAAGTTTCTTGTACTTTGAAGAGATCCCTGTAAGGGACACGACAGGGAAAGTGTCCCCAGGCCCCAGGCAGAGCAGAGAACTGCAGGCACTGATGGCAGCTGCGGACAAAGAGAAGCCAAGTCTTGGTGCCCTGGGGCACAGCAGCAGGGTCTGTGTCACCAAGGGCTGGGAGGAGACACCTTGTCCTGAGGCACTGGGGCCTCCTGGCACAGCCCCAGCCAGGCTGGGCACTGTCACCCCCTTGTCCTGTCCTCAGCATCTCCCCCTAGCCCACATCCCAGTGGCCTCAAGGATCTGCTGGAAGGAGTCCCTGGGGAGCCTTGCTCAGCAATGGCCCTGGGGGCTCCTGAATGCTCCCTGCAGGGAGTGCAGGTTTTTCAAAGGACTTGGAGTTTTGCTTTTGCTTTGGAGTCTCTGAGAGCTTTGTGCAGTCATGGCCTCCAATTATGTGTTGTAGTTAGTTCTTAGAGAGGCTTTGTCAGTAACACCACTCAGTGGGGCTCATTAATGCTTCAAAGTACTTCAGTTCTTTCAAGGTACTTGGTGTTTCCCTTTGGATAGACTCTGGGAGATATTTGTCCAATCATGGCCCCAATTATCTGCGTTAATTAGTCCCTGGAGAGCTTTGTACTGACACTCAGTGGGGCTCATTAATGCTTTGAGACACTCAAGGTGCTGAAGGTGCTTTGGATTTTCCTTTCCACATTGAGTGTCTGAGAGGTTTTTGTGCCATCCTGGCCACCAATTCTCTCCTGCAAGGAGTGCATGAGGAGCCTGTGTTGGAGAGGGACCTCAGTGGGAGCCATGAATGCCTGGAGAAACTTGGGGTGTTTCCTCTGCCTTTGACTCCTGGCAAGGTTTGTGCAATCTCCTCCCAGGCCCTGATGTTCAAGGGCTCAGCTCCAAATGCACAGTGAGGCTCATGAGGATCAAGCAAGTCCTGACAAACCCTGGCTCTGCCTTGATTTCCCTCTGCTCCAGTGCAGTTCATTAGGACGGTTTCCTTTGACAGTTATGGAGAAATAGTTCAAAGAGCTTCCAGGAAATATGTAGTCCTATTTTAAAGGGTGTCTTTTATTGCTGTTCCTATTACACAAGAGGTGATTGCAGCATTCAGTGACTGATATTGATCCAGGGACTCTCCTAAGGAGCCCTGGCCTGCTCAGAGAAGCTGTGCCTTGAGCTCTGAGCCAGTGTAGACAACCTTGCTCCACATTCCCCAAGCCCATTGTGTCTCTCCTCACTCACCTGGAACCTGCTTTGCTTGAAGAACTGGCTGCACACAGCCAAAGAGGGATTTTCCTTCTTTGATTTTTGAAGCAATCTAAAACTCCTGAGTTTCCCCATTGCAAACAGACATCCTCCTCAAGTGTGTGCCAAGCCCAAGCTGCCACCAGGAGCACTCCAGACCTGCCCTGGGCCAGCTGTGAGGGTGGATCATCATCCCAACATGCAGTGGTGCCATTGCAAGGGACTGTTGCCATGGACACTGCAATGACCCCACTGCTGGGTTTGGGTGCCATGGCAACCCCCATCAGTTCAGGTTTCCTTGGAAACCAGCCCAAGGAGCCATTTCTGCAGCCAGGTTCCATGGCCACTTGTCTGCAGAGCTGTTGCTGTCCTCAGCGGCCATGGCAACCCTGGGACAAAGCGGTGCCAGGGCTGTTCCAGGTACAATTGCAGTGACACTCGTTGGTGCCACCAGGTTCCATGGCAATGGCCACGGGGACCCGTTCCTTGGTTTGGTGCCATGGCAACCAATGCCCGGAGCCCTTGTGATGGTTGGTGGCCATGGAAAGCTGCCCTGGGCCCTTGCTCAGGGCTGGTGTCAGTGCCCAGAGCCAGAGGGGATCCCTTGCTGGGGGCTGTGCCATGGCCACCTGCCCTGTGCCGCGCTGGCCGCTCAGGCACCAGGAACCAGCAGCCAACGGCACTGCCAGGGCCAAAGGCCAGGTCAGCCAGACAGAAAGGGGCAGGGCTGGGCACTGTTTCCATGGCAACCGGCACTGGGGGGACACCTGGGTCACCTGGCCTGGCAGTTGGCATGGAAACCCCTGGCAGGCACTGAGGGCACAGCCCCTGGCACTGAGACACTGCTGGGCCGGGTGCTGAGCACAGGGCTGAGCACGCAGAGATGATTTTGTTCTTGCTGAGCTGCAGCACAGCCAAGGCCTGTCCTGCCCCTCGTCCAGCCACGCTGGGGAGGGGCTGGGGCTGCGGGGGAGCTGGGCAGGGGACACAGCCAGGACAGGGGACCCCAACTGACCCGGGCATAGCCCAGACCAGAGCACATCATGCTCAGGGTATGAAGGGGGGAACAGGGAGGAAGGGGGGAATTTGGGAGTGAGGGCTTTTGCCTTCCCAGGTAACGCTTAGGCAAGAGGGGGCCCTGTTTCACCAGTGGGCAGGGTCACTACCAAAGACACAGACACCAACTGAAGGAATTGTGTCATTTTTATCATGCACAGCTGCAAAGATTTACAAAAGGATAAGCTCAGCAAAGCACATCATCATTAGCAATGAATTACAAAAGAAGCTCAGCAATCCATCATAACCCATCATTACATTTTGATGACCAATCCCTTGGTGAAACACCAGAGGTGTTTGTGGCAGACAAAGATTCTGGCTGACTATCAAGGTACACCTTACAGACATCAGCAGTACTTTAGTGATACCGTTCTTCATTCTTTTTTCTCAATCTCATTCCAATTAGGAACAAGAATTCTGCTGTGCATGGAGCTGGCACCTTTTTAATTCCAGAATAATGCCCCCAGGCCCTTTGCTGTTCAGCTTTACCATGCTGTCTGTGGCTAACAAGGCTTGGGGGGGGGCCCTTTCCCCTCTGGCTGGAAGGGGCCGGGTCCCAGTCCCTGAGGGGCACCCAGGCTCCTGGATGGAATTCCTGTGCAAGTCCCTCAGTGTCACAACAGCCTTCACAGGGAGCCCCGTGGATCAGAGCATTTCCCAAAGGGTCCCTTGGGGCAAACAGGGAGATCTGGTCTGGCAGGATGTGTAAAACCATATCCTGTCAGATCTCCTTGTTCTCACACAGGATCCTTGGATGCAGGGACACATTCCCATTGTTCCTGCCCAGGTTTCAGGACTCAGAGTTGTCTTTCCCAGGAGTTGCTCCTTCAGCTGCCTTGGGAGGGCCTTTTGGCCTCGGGACCCACACTCTGGCTCCATTATTAGGACTGCTGCACCCAAACCCTTTATTTGCACAAACAGTGGTGATTGGAGGTGGATCTCCTTTTTTCACAATCATTCCTAAAAATGCAGTATCAATAATTGTACTACCCTGTCACAGGGTTGACTAATCCAATCCTGGTCACTATTGTTTAGAGAATTACTGTAATTTCTCCTTGATATTCTGCATCATTTCCTCCTGCCATGACAGGAACACTTTGCAAGGCCAAGTTCCAAGGGAGCAGTAACCAAAGCAAAGTGTCCTGGAGGAATCTGAATTCCTGTTTCAGAATTGATAGCTGTCATTGGCTTTGAATTTCTCCTAATTAATTCCAGTGCATGAAGGCCCAGCCCTGCAGCCTCTGGGCTGGCCCTGCCAGGGGCCATCACAGCCAGAACAATTTCCCAGGCAGCCCAAGTCTCACTGCCCATGGCTGGATTTGCAAACTTGGGGCAGCCATGCACAGCCAAGGGGTTCCATTTCCCCAGTGGGCCATTGTGAAGGGCATGGAGCACATCTGGGAGATGGGTTCTCCGTGGACAAAGGTTCCCATCTCCTTATTTTTCCAACTGCTCTTTTAACAACCCCTTCACCCGTGCACCCAATCCTGCAGCTTGTGCATAATCTGGTACATGAAAAACCCTGCAGGCAAAATCACAGTATTTTTCACAGGAACAGACAAAGCACCCTGCACCACAGTATCAGCAACCCCTGCAAAAATAGCCAATTTTCTCCCTTTCTCCCTTTTTCATTATATACAATCTCAAAAAGTTGACCACTGACATTAGGGTCCTGGCCAGTCCTGTTCTGTAGGGTATTTAGTGTTACATCCCTGAGCAGCCAAAGCTACCAAATTAGTATTGTCAGCACTATTTCACGTTATTATATAATTTCATAGATAGATAGTGATATAGAAATATAGATAGATACAGACATAAATAAATTTGTATAAATAGATATATTGAGGTCTTATTATACTATAAATACATATATAATTATTATGTATATAGATATTTCACTTGCACAAATGCATATCAGTTCAAGATTAAAACCTTCTTCTCTTGCTCCATGTGGGAGCATTCCAACAATCATTGTTCCTTCTGAAGGTGCTGTTTCCTATGTACTCTCAACAAATTCATCTTTGTCTGCCCAAACCCACAAGGTCTTTTCCTTTTCCATGTGCAATTTTTGGATGCATTTGAAGACATCCAGGGGTGCAGCCTCTTTTAGCCAACTGCCCCACTGCTCCCACGGGACTCCAAACTCAGCCCACTCCAGAGCCAGGGAACTCCAGGGAAGGGCTTCCCAGCTGGGAATTTCTGATGGGACTGATTCCTCACATTTACACTGAACAAGTGACATTTTGTTGGGATCTGGCCAGACTGTGCCAGTTTTGTTTTACCAGTGGGCAGGGTCAGCACCAAAGACACAGACTCCAACTGAAGGAATCAGTGTCATTTCCTGCAGTTCAGAGCAGCAAAGAATCACAACAGGAGCAGCTCAGCAATGGACCCAGCCATCCCCACCAAAGATTGCAGCAGTGATTAACAAAGATCCAGCAGCATTTACCCTCAGCCTTTACCATCCCCCAGACCCACACAGCAGCTGGGCAAGCTGTCACAGCCAAGGGCTGCAGAGCCACTCCTGGGCACTGGGAATTCCTGCAGGTGCCTCCAGCCCCAGGTGAGGCTCCAACCCCGCTGGGAGAGGGCCCAGCTCTGACAGTGCTGAATGAACAAACTGACAGCACTGCTAGTGTGGCAACATCTGCTTTCATCCTCCTCTTGGGTTCCTCCCAAAGCCAGGCCAGGGCTCAAGGAGGAACCAATGGAGGTGACTTTGACCATACAGCCCCAAACAAGGCCAGATGTCAGATTTCATGGCCTTGTCTGGCTTCTAAATACACAAAGGTCAATACATGTTTCACTAATGAGTGGCTACATCTATCTCAGTGCTAATGACCATGCATATTTCATCAGGGAGCAGATACAAAGATAACCTTTGCTTGGAAGGTTCATCCAGAGGCCATCTTTGGCTCAGGGCCTGCTGTCCAGGCCTCACTCAGGGCTGGTGTCCAGGCCTTGGCACTTCAGGGACATGGTTTAGTGCTGGGCTTGGCACTGCTGGGTTCCCGGCTGCACTGGGTGAGCTCAGAGGGCTTTTCGAACAGAAAGGATTCTGTGGTTCCATGCTAATATCCACTGCATTCAGCTGGGGCTATTTTAGCAGCATTACTTTGCTCAGAAAGTTCCCTCTTGCCCAGCTCCTGTGGCCTGAGGCTTCAGCTCCTTCAGCTCCTGGTGCTGAGCTGCTCATGCTGAACGAGACGAATCGGAGAGAAGAACACAGTCCATGCAATTCCTTCTGGGACACGGAGAGGGGAGGCTGTGCAAACAGGAGCATTGTTTGCTGTGGCCTCCTCTCTGCCCTTCACGTCTTTCAGCGCTTTGAACCAGCCAAGAGCTTTCTCCAAGAGTGCAATGGAGCAGCTGCTCCTGCTCCCAGGCCTGGCTCTCTCCAGTCTCTGCCCTTGCCTGGTTCTGTCCCTCTTGCTGTGCCCTCTGTTTCCCCAGGGCTCGCTGGCTGCTGCCCAGGACTGTGGCACTGGCACAGATCCAGTGCTCAAGAGCCTCCTTTCTGTGCCCTTGGAGCTGCCTGGGCACAGCCGCCTTTTCCATCTGGAAGCTCCACATGGACAGGGAGTGCCCAGCTCTGTTCCCTGCACAGCCTCCAGGAGCCCAGGGCTGCCATCTCCAGTCCCTGCTGGCACTGGGGGCTCCCAGGTGCCTCAGGCTGCTGTGACACCGCTGCACACGGGAGGCAAGAGGGGCAGGGGCTGTGCTCAAAGTCAGCTCCATGTGCTGCTGCTGCTGCAGCTGGTGCTGCTGCTGCTGCTGCTGCTGCTGCTGTGGGGTCATTTGTGCAGCCCCGGCCCAGAGTCAGGGATCAGATCCTGCCAGTCTCTTCCAGCCCTGGCTGATCAGAGTTTGGGCCTTGGAGCCTCAGGTGACCAAAGGCAGCTGCTGCTGGTCCCTCTGTGTGCCCGTGTTCAGCAGTGCTGCTCCATCAGTCTGTGCCCAGCAACGGGGAAAAGTCTCAGCTCTGCAGGGCCAGGAGCTGCCGGGCTCTGCCTGAGCAGCTCAGCCAGCAGGAAGGGAGCTGCTCCACACGGGAACCAGGAGCAAAGGACATTCCTTTTATAGGACATGTTTTCTATTGAAAGGAAAAAAAAGGAAAAAGGAAAAATCTAGGTAAATTGTAAAAGATAAGAATAAAATCCAAGTGTTAGTGAAAAAACATAACACAATGTTAGTGAAAAAAACAAAACATAAATGCAAAGACACATTCTTTGCATTAAGAGGTAAATGATCTTTTTCAAAAGAGAACTCAGTTCTTTACATTGTAAATGTGCTGATGGCATGCATCCATCTTACTGACCTCAGCAGCCTCTTAAAAGATTTTGGGCTTTGTTCCCAACACTGGTATTTGAAATTGTGGTTGAAGCAAGAGGAAATTGCTTTGTGCCCTTCCAGCTCCAAGCAGGACTGGGAATGGAAACTCTGTCAAACCCCAAATCCTTTAGAAGATCACCTTCCTTCTCACCCTGCAAATGAGCTGCACATTCCTGTTGTAACTGCCAGGAGTTTCTTAGAGACACGAAGTCCCACTGACAGCTTTTTGCTCTGGTTTGGCAGTGCAGAAGGGCAATTCTCCATCCATCAGCTCCAGACTGCAGTACCTCAGGAACACGGCCCACTCGCCAGCTTTGGCCCACTCGTGGCACTTCTAGAGGAGGAAGAAAGTGCAATTGCACAATTCCAGCCAATCAAGAAGGAAGAATGGGACAGACAAAACACCCTGTCCAGATCCAGGCATTCAGCTGGGACTGTGGAGAGTTTGGGTCCTTGCCAGTTGGATGTGTGTCCCCAGCTGCAATCTCTGGGCCTGCAGCAGAGTCTCACTCACCTGCCAAAGCAGAAAGCTCAGGCGCTGTGCTCGCAACGGGCTGGTCTGATGCAGAGCTGTCAGAGCAATGTGAGGGCAGAGCCAGCCCAGCTGGGCCCAGGGCTGAGCCCAGCAGAGCCCTGGCAGAGCCCAGAGCAGCCTCAGCACCCGCAGAGCCCGGCTGCAAGGAGAGAAAGCAGAAACCGCCCGTCAGCTGAGGGCTCCTGTGCCCTTGTGCCAAGGCATGCGGTGCCCATGCCATGCTGGCTGCGCCCAGAGCTGTGCCCAGAGCTGCCCATCCCTGCTGCCTTTGGCACAGAGCAGGAGGGCAGCACATGTGCCCAGCCTGCAGCCAGCCACGGCACATCCAGCCCTCAGCAGCTGCCCGGAGCAGGATGCTCCTGTGCTCGCTGCCATCTCCCAAAAGCTCTGATCCCACCCTGCCAAGCACACAGGGACCCACCTCACGCCAACCACGGCTGCAAGAAAAGCTGCTCCCAAACCACGGCCTCAGCCTTCTCCAAGGGCACGGCCCATCCACACCACAGCTGCTCCCAAGCACTTCCCCATCCACACTGGACCACCTGGAACACTTCCTCTGGAATAACAAACAACACATTATTGAAAAGAGTTTAGAGACAAAATGGGAAAACAAGAAAATTGGTAAAAAGTCTTATCTCTGTCAGGGTCTTGAGGAAGGCCCAACCCCTGCATGCCAGGGAAAAACCCAGCCATGGCTGTGGGAAACCCACACTTTCTCTCTTCCCCCCTGCACTGCCCCCCAAAATCACAGTGACCCCAAAGCAAACAAGGGCAGTGGAGCAGCCCAAGCCCTTCCTTGCCTGCACAGCAAAGCAGCTGTGCACAGGTTCTGGAGTCCCACCTCTGCTCCCACCATGGGGGTTTGTTTGTGTCGGGCTGGCTGCCCCAGCCCCAGCCCCAGCCCCAGCCCCAGCCTGGGGCATGGTGGGTGCTGGGGGCTGTTGGCAGGGCCAGGAGCCCAATCCCATTTCGTACCCACCCCAGCCCATGCCCCACCCTGCCAAAAGCAGCTGGGAAGCCACTGAAGAATTACTTGCATCTGCCCCAGCAAAGGGGGAGCCTTTGGTTCCCCGCCACGCTGGGTTATGCCCAGATCTGGCAGAATTTCCCGGGTGGGACTCATCTGCAAATTCCCTGTGGAGTTTGGCTTTGAAGAAGGTGCCAGAATCAAAGTGCACCACCTTCAGCCTCCAGTGGCCAGGCTGAGGAAGAGCTTGTCATCCTTGATGTCATCCTCGCTGTCTCCGGCAGCAGCAGCAGCAGCAGCAGCAGCAGCAGCAGCAGCAGCAGCAGCAGCAGCATCCCCACCCGGTACAGCTTCTCCAGGGGCTCCTTCTCCTTCCCTGGGGGCAGACCAGCCTCTCAGGGCTCTGCCCAGGGCCCCAGCTGTCAGGGAACCAGGACAAGCAAAACCAGCTGGGATGGCGGCCACCAGTGCTGGGCAGAGCAGCTCAGCCCCAGCACAAGGGCTGTGTGTTCCCATCCCATGACCCCGGTGCAGTGACACAGGCAGCACAAAAATCTCTGAGTTCCTTTGCTTCTCATTGCCAAGGCATATGTGGAGCAGGAACTTACCAGGGCCCTGGATCAAAGTGTGCCTGTGGCTCTCTCCCTTCTTCTATGGCAGAGGAATATCCCACATCCAAGGATAACAGAACAGGTCTTCCAGTGAGGGTCTGTCCAAGGAGTTCACGGATAAACACCACCTGATCAGGTCTTTGCACTCTGGGAAGAGAAAGCAGAAACTGCCGGTCAGCCAGAGAAGACTCCTGTCTGCTTTGCCCCACTATTCCCACGCCCAGGCCATGCTGGATGTGCTCAGAGCTGGGCCTAAACTTTCCCATCAATTCCCTGTTTTGGAGGAGAGCAGGACATGTGCCACCTCCTCAGCAGCTGCCAGAGCGGGATGCCCACTAGCCCGCTGCTGGCTCCCAGCACTGGGATTCCCCCCGTGCCCAGAGAAGAGGATCCACCTTGAGAGAGCCCTTGTGGCAGCGGGAGCTGGCCCCAGCTGAGGTTCTGGCCCCTTCTGAAAGGGTGCTCCCCGCAGACCATCTGGTGCAGCAGGATGCCCAGGGACCAGACTGTTGCTGCCTCGCCATGGTACCAGCCAAAGTCGTTCCATTCCGGGGGGCTGTAGGACAGTGTTCCTATGGAATACAGATGGAGTTCAGCAGGGGGATGCTGCTGCTCCCAGAGCCTGGCCCCAGCATCCCTGGGTGTGCAGGGGCTGCATCAGGGGCACACGGCGTGACCACTGCCCTCTCGCCAGCATCTGGGACTTGTGCACAAAGTTAGGGTTGGAAAAGAAGCCTCTGGTGTTGGAAGAGGGCAGCCCTGGCTAGGTCCGACCATGACATGCAAAGGAAAAACCCACTCCATGCTGGGGAAAAAACATGCCCTTATCCTCCCTGCCTGCATTTCCCCAAAAACATTATGAAGCCAAGGGAAACAGGGCGAGTGAAGCAGCCCAAGCCCTTCCTGTCATCTGCATACCAAAGTGGCTGGGGCAAAGGTTCCGCCCTCCCTCTCTGCTACCCCAACCCACGGGGCTTTTGGTTGGGCTGGCTGCCCCAGCCCAGCCCTAGTCCTGGGCAGAGTGGCTGGCAAAGGCTGCCAGCAGGGCTGGAAGATGGCTGCCCACCCAGCCCTGCTCTAAAGCAACCCAGCTGAAGATTCAGTGCCCTGACTGGCAGCAAAAGGGAGAATCCCCGCTGCCACAGCCAGCTTGGGCTGGGAGATGTTGGGCCATGAGATGTCAGCAGCGGGAGCACAGCCCTCTGCAGGCTCACCTGCAAAGTGAGTGTAGACTGTGTCCTGCAGGTAGGTGCCACAGCCAAAGTCAATGAGTTTGGCCTGCCCGGTGTCCAGGTCAACCAGGATGTTCTCTGGTTTGATGTCGCGGTGCAGGACCCCACAGCTGGTGCAGTGCCGCACGGCCTCCAGCACCTGGCGGAACAGCTCCCGTGCCACCTCCTCAGGCAGGAACCGCCGTGCCCGAATGAAATGATGCAGGTCCTGACACCGCTCTGGCCGCTCCAGCACCATCAAGATGCAGCTGGGGAGCTCGAGCCACTCCAGCAGCTGGACCACACCGGGGAAGCCAGTGGACACCCTGGCCAGCAGCACGATCTCCAGGGGTGCGCTGGTGCCGTCGGGCTGCGGGAGGAGCACGATGCCGTCAGTGGGGCCGATGCCGTGCCAGGCCTGGGGAAGCCCTCAGCCAGGCCGGGATGCTCTGCGCCCTGCGCTGGCCCCACGCCCGCTCTCTCTCGGGGCGTTCTGGTGGCTCCCACCGTGCCGGGCGCCGGCTCATCCCCGGCCGGCAGCCCCGGCTGCTGGCCCTGCTCACTCACCAGCTCGCCCCAGTGCCGGACGCGGTTCCGTGGCACCCTTTTGATGGCCACCTGCAAGCCAAGGGCATCAGCGGGGTGAGCTCGCCGCCCGCACTGCGAGCCCCATCCTCCGCCCTCCGCCCTCCTCCTCCTCCATCCCCTCCTCCTGCGCCCGCCGCCGGCCCCGCTGCTCACCGGGGCGCCGTCCGAGAGCCTCGTGGCCGCGAAGACTCTGCCGAAGCCGCCGCGCCCCAGCAGCGATCCCAGCCTGTACCGCTCCTGCAGGGCCTCCTGCGCCGTCCCTGCGGGCGGGACGCGGCTGTCAGCGCTCGGCCCGGGGCCAGCAACGGCCCCCGAGCGCCCCTCACCCGCCCCGGGCCGGCCATGCCCAGGCGTTCCATCTTCGGAACGCGGCACGGGAGGCTCGGGGCTGGCGGCCGCGCTGCCGAGCGGCGGAGCTCGGGCCGGGGAAGCCGCAGCGGAGGCGGCGGGAGCGGCCGCGCCGCCTGTGTCCTCCGCGGGCCGCGGGAGGAGCGGGGGCCGGGGCCGGGGCCGGGGCCGGGGCCGGGCTCGGGACTGGACCCTGCGTCGGGTCCGGGGCCGGGCTCGGGCCAGGCGGAGGCAAAGGGCGGCGATGACGCCCCCGCCCCAGGCACTGATGCCCGCCCAGCAGCGCCACCGCCAGTACGGCCAGAGCCGGGCGGAGGCAAGACCGCGGCGGGATGGCCGGGGCCGGGCACGGGGCAGCCCCGCCCGGGGCCGGGGGCGGGCCGGGGGCATGGCCCAGCCCGGCAGGGGAGAGGGAGGCGGGGAGAGAAGAGGGACGCCGGGCAAGGGACCCCGAGAGAAGGGTGCCCGACAGCGGAAAAGGGAGAGAAAGAGAAAGAGAGAGAGAGAGAAAGACTATTCAAAACTATCTGTTTTGCTGCTGCTGCCGCTACTGCTGCCGCCGCTGCTGCTGCCGCCGCCGCTGCCGCTGCTGCAACTGAAGCACCGGGGCCGTTCATCCCCGTGTCCGTTCCCCGCTCGCCCCACGAGCCCCACGTTCGAGCCCCGCGCGCCCCGGGGACAGCCCCTCCGTCTGCCCAAACACGTGAACTTTGCAGCGCTGAGCGCAGATGCAGAGCCCTGACTCCTGCACACTGGCACAGCGATCTCCTTCCTCACTGCTGTGCATTGTCCTTGCTGAGGGTCAGACACTGCCGGGCCACCTTCCCTTGGGGTAGGATTCCTACCTGACCCAAGCACTGCACTTACATGTCCAGTGTTGCTTTCCTGTGTGGAAAGGAAAACTGTGTGTAGCTCATGGTATTTTAGAGTGTCTAAAACTTGCCAAGTCACAGATTTTAGAGGTGAGGTGCATTTGGAATGAATGGGATGGAGAAGCAGTGCAACATGGAAAAGAGGAGCATAGAAATAAATAGAGGAAAACATCTTGGATTGTTTCTTTCATTTTCATTTCCCTTCTGGAAAGCTGTTTCAGTTTTCCAGGAATCATCTGCTGTCTGCTCTTCTCAAGAATCTCTCATGGAGAACAAGGTTGAGCCTCTGTCACAAGATTTGCCACCAGCTGCAGCTTCTCTTAGCTTTCCACAGTGCACAGTGTGTGCAGCAGGACTTTTGCAGCAAAGCAGGACAAATGTTAGGAGAACTTTACATGTCCGTTCTTTTCCTGCTGGGCTGGGGAGTTGTGCCACTGGTGAAGTTTTCATTGTGACTGTTTGTGCTGGTTTCAGGCAAATTTTGGGAGGAAACCTCCAAAAGGGGTCAGTCTAGAAAGCAAGTTCCAGCGGCCCCTCCCCCTACTAGCTGAGGAAAAGACTTCCCTCCAGAGCGGGTTTAAACAATTCCAAGAAAAAGGAAAGTCACAGTCCGAGGAACTTCTCTGCCCCAGCTAGCTAAAACCAAATTGCTAGACCTGGGCTGTGAAGGCATCAGGAAATTTCCAAGTCTGGGCACTGGCGGTCCCAGCAAACACCAGATCTGGATGATGTTGATGCCAGAACCTGGAAATATCCAAAGTTTGGCTTTCTGTGCCAGAAAATCCCTGGACTTGGGCTGTGCCAGCACCAGGAAGTTTTCAGATCTGGGTGCTGGTGCTGCCAGCAAACACCAGATCTGGGTGGTGTCATTGCCAGTGACAGAAATCTGCCAGATTTGGGCTCTGCTGGCACCGGGAAATTTCCAAATCTGGGCACTGGTGCAGCAAACGCAAGATGTGGGTGGTGCCAGACCCAGTAGCAGGAAGCTGCCACAGGTTTTAGCTTTCTGTGCCAGCAAATTGCTGGACATGGGTGGTGCTGGAACAGGGAAATTTCCAGATCGGGGCACTGGCAGTGCCAGCAAACACCAGTGAAACCTTCTGGTCCTCGTCCGGACCGTTGACCAGTGGTTTCCCTGAGAACCAGCTCTGGCCACTTTACAGACAGAGACTGCTTTCATCTGGTTGTGTGGAAACAGAACTTTACTGAAGGCAAACACAACAAACAGGATGGCGTGCACAGTACAGAGAGCGAAGCAGAAAAAAGCCTGGGTCCAGGATCTAGCAGGGATATTTATACATTTATTTATGGGGAGGGGTTAAGGTGGGATCTGAGGGAAGGATCCAAGAGGAAGGAATGATTAAGAATATTACAATTTTGCGGCAAAAAGTAACCAATGGTAGCAAAGAGAACTCAGAACTTTCTAGTAACAATCTGCATAACTGAACAAGAGGATTATGGGCGGGAGCTCCTGCTCACCCTAAAGAGGGTTTTCCCACAGCCTTAAGCCGAGGTCTCCTTCTTTTAAACCAACCCAAACACAGCAGATCTGGGCGCTGCCAAGTTTGGGCTTTCTTTGCCAGAAAATTGCTGCCTTTGGGTTTTGCTGGCATCGGGAAATTCCCAGATGTGGGCACTGGCAGTGCCAGTGCACACCAGATCTGGGTGGGGAATGTGCTGGCACCGGGAAATTGCCAAATGCGAACCTTCTCTGCCAGCAAATTGCTGGAATTATGCTGTGCAGGCATCTGAAAAATTCCGGATCTGGGCACTGGCGGTGTCAGCAAACATGAGATTGGGTTGCTTTAAATACCTTTTAAATCCAGGTATTTGCTTGATTTAGGCTTTCTTTGCCAGCAATTTGCTGGAATTGGGCTGTGCCAGCACCAGGAAATTGCCATGCCATGTTTGGACACTGGCAGTGCTGGAAAACACCAGATCTGGGTGGTGCTGGCCCCAGGTATTTGCCAGGTTTTGTATTTCTGTGCCAGCAAATTGCTGCACTTGGGCTTTGCCAGCACTGGGAAATTTCTGCATCTGGGCAATGGCAGTGCTGGGAAACTCCAGGTCTGGGCAGCAACAGAGCCAGCAGTGGAAAATTGCCAGATTTGGGGGGTTTTTGCCTGCAAATTGCTGCACTTGGGCTGCACCAGCACCAGGAAATTTCTGGATCTGGGCACTGGCAGTTCCGGGCAACACCAGTTTGTGAGAGCTGAAATGAGGGATGTGGGACGCCAGGCGGCTCTTCAAAGTGCAGTTTATTGTATCCAAGGTGATACAGCAGTCCAGAGTCATGGGTGACAGAGCTGTGCTACAGCTGTCAGTTCCAGCTGCAGGCCTGGAGACCCTTAGTTTAGGTTACAAATGCATTATATACTTTTCTTTGCTGAGCATCTTCACACAATAGAACCAATCTATACCTTAACTTTTACCTATAGCCAATCATAACTACTATCATTACCATATTCATGTTACTATTCTCCAATCACTAAAAGTTAGTACATTAAAGTTGAAGCTAAAAGTTGTTTTCCAGTTTTCTTGGAGTGGAAAATTCTGAGACCTTTTTTCTACTTGCAAAATTTGCTGACTTGTTTGCCTGTGCTATCTTTCTGCTTGGTAAAATCTTCCTGTTTGAGGTGGGCTTATCCTTTGCTCTGAGTCATAAAAACCCCTTCTAACTAACATACACTTTGCCTTCTTAGCTATCCAAAAAGACTGGCTCATCAATTCTTTTCTTTTATATCAAAACTTGCTTTCATTTATATTCGTCTTCAGACATTACATTCAAAAATCTTTCAGCCAAGCATACATATCTGTGAGACTTTCTTGTCAAACTGCATCCCTGTATAGTGGTCAAGTGCTTGAGGCCAGGAGCACCTGGACAATGGGGACAGTTCTTTCCTATAGGAAGGAAATCACAGAACTCCAGGGTTTTGAAGGCACATGAGAAGCAGTCCCCAGAGGCCAAGGCAAGCCAGACCTGTCTGTGCTTGCAGCTTTTGTCTGAAAGCAACCCTTGGATATATGGGGAGTTTTGGGGTGGAATTCCATTTCAGCCATGGGTTCCTGGACAGGAATGACAGTTCTCCATAGAGGGGCAAGGGCCCCTCACAGCTGCTCATGGTCCCTCACAGCCCCACATGGCCCCTCACAGCCCCTCACGGCCCCTCACAACCCCTTGTGAGATGCAAAGCTGTGTTTCGTGTCAGGTACAAACAGGCAACGTGTGTACTTGTGAATGAGAAATGTGTGGATACCGACAATGGGATAGTTGTGAATTCTAGTAATAACTGAGGAAAATAAAGCATGGAAAAAGACTTTTGAACCTATCTTTTGTTTGCAAATTAACCCTAGCTGATTTAGGAGCATTTGAATTAAAGTGTTATAGATGTTGCTTTTTGCTTGCATTTAATCCATAAAGAGTTCTGCAATAATAACCTTTTGAAGTATAATTTTAGAATATTACTTGTATTATTGAAACTGTAGCTTTGGAATATATATAATAGAAATATGCTTATCTCACGCCTTATTGAAGCAGAGAAAAACAGCTTGAAAAAGGAAGATGAACATCACCTCAAGGGTTTATGGTTTCGACCAAAGGGAAGCTGGACATCACTGTTATGAGATTTGGAGTCTCTGCAATTAAAAGGTGGACCCATATCTGGGGAGCTGGACTCCACCAGATGGAATTAGTCTTTCTTCTTTTGGAAACTGGACCGTCACCATCTGGGAATTCTCCTTTGAGATACATCCTGAGAAATTAAAATCACAATAGTTTATAGAATTGTGATGTAATAATTTGGAATAAAAATTGCTGATGAGTAAAAGATTGGAAATAGAAACCTGCTGAAAAAAACTGATGGGTACCCCTGTAAATACCTGTAACCATCAATTATCGGTATGCAGTTGGAGGGAAAACTTCCCCCACTGTACCTGGCGCTGTATTGCTCATACTTTACCATATTAAATAATAAATTGCTGCTTGAATATTGGACTAGTCAAGCTTCTGATTCATAACACCCTCACGGCCCCTCACAGCCCCTCACGGCCCCTTACAGGCCCAGTCCTGGGGCTCCTCCCAGAGGAGGGGTCGGGCCCTGCTTGTTCCCCTTTCATTTCAGTCCCTTCATTACAGCAACAAGCAAAGAAAGCTGAAATGGAGCGTTTCCCCAGCATTTCCCTCGGGGTTAACTGCGGGCTGAAGCTCTGTGCTGGCGCTGGCCCCAGCGCCACCATCCCTGCAGCCGCCAGGCCTTTGCTGTCCCCCCGTGTCCGTTCCCTGTCCCCGAGTCCCGCCCGGCTCTGGCAGCAGCAGCAGCCGCAGCGCAGGGGGCGCCGGCCCGGCCCAGCCGGGGCTCCCGGCCAGGAGCAGCAGCAGCGCCGGCCCCTTCCCGCCTGCTCCTGCCTCGGCTCCCAAGGGCTTTTAACAGCTCAATTCTGGAGCAGGGCAGCCAGCACCCACACACAGCCCTGACTGCTCAGGGCCCGCCTGTGCTGCCCTGAGCCAGCCCTCAGAGGAAGAAAGGATCGGGCTCCAACGCTGTTTTCAAGGCTCTTTTCACTCACCCTGAGCTGACAGCAGGAGGCTGCTGGTGCCTTTGCCTTGGCAATTGGAGATCACGGTTGCTCTTGGCCCTCTTCTGCTTGCCACCTGAATTTTATCAGTACAACTGCACTTGCCTCTTTCAATCACTGCTGCCCACTGTGCTTTTGTGATGGTGAACTCAGTGTTTTTGTCACAGGCATCATGATTAGCAGAGACTGAAATGCTCACAAGTCCTTGAGCACCAAGTCGAGGGGAATGAAAGCATCACAGACCACTTTTGCAGCACTCAAACACAGCCCTGCTGCTGGTGCTGTTGAAATAGAATCAACCTACAGAGACCATCACAGAAATTGCCTCTGGAGTGGCAAATCAAATGAAAAAATCCACCAGGAGAACGAAAATACTGAAGTTGGCTGGCTTCATTGCTTCCTCGGAGCAGCAGAAAATGGAGATGCCCAGAGGTATTTTGCACTGCTGCTGATCCCAGTTGGAGCCCTGCCCTCTGCAGAGTCCCAGCGGGAACCTGAGCCCAGCCCGGGGAGCTCCCAGAGTGTCCTGGAGATTCTTTCTGCATTTGATCAGGCTTGCATTCCCCAGCAAGTCCCCAACAAAACCTCCTGTTTTCTTGGGTTAGAACAGGCACAATGAAAAACTCAGCAATGGCACAACTGCCCAGCCCACAAGGAAAAGAAAGGACAAGTTGTCAAGGAATCCAAACATTTGTCTTGCTTTGCTGCAGAAGTCATGCTGCTCACGGTGTGGAAAGCCAAGAGAAGCTGCAGCTGGGGGCACATCTTGTGACAGAAGCTGCACCTCGTTCTCCAGGAAAGGTTCTTGAAAAGGGCAGACAGGAGTGTGGAGAAGATTCCTGGGGAAGTGAAACAGCTTTCCACAGGTGAAATGAAAATGGAAAGTGTTATGTTTGTCCAATTATCTCATCATAAAAAAACCCAATAATATTAAAAGTAGTAGCAATTTTAATTGAATAGTTAAAATAAAAAAAATTAAAATTTGATACAATATAATTTGATAAAAATAAGAGATAATTTGGTTCCAATAATAGCGCATAAGCAAACGATAACCGCGGGGTACGGAGGGCAGGGTTCTGGGACTCTTGCTACCTCACGTACAAGCTTGCCAAGTGAAAATCACCCCTTATATGTCATGTGTCAATACCATCTCTTCTCATTTTCAGTTCATCATATCTCTATCTCCGCCCTCATTACCACCCTTATCACGCATGCGCTACCACTCGGTTTGGTGTTCACACAAGTCTTTGGGGGTCGTTTTGGATGAAGACCTCTCCTCTTCCTCTTTGTCTTTTAATTCACCTTTGGGTTACACATGCGCATCAAGCCAGTACAATGTAAGCCAAGACTAATGTATCACTGCATCTACATATCAAGGCAATAAATCCCTTATAATTAGCATTTTCTGGTGTCCAACCAGGTTCTTGGTAATTTTTAGCAACTGTATCTTCAGCTTGTTTCCTGTGGTCCTTGAGAACATCTGCTGGGGGGGGGGGGGGGGGGTGGAGCCCCTCCTCTCCCTCTCTTCTTTGGCATTTAACTATTTTATTATTCTCAAATATTAATTACTGTATCATTATTGATTACTGTTTCAATCTTTATCAGCACGAATCATACCTATTTATCACAAATCTCTCATTTCTCTTTTTGATCATTATGATTCGTGCTGCATTTAAAAAGCTTTGCCCTGATGTCTTTTATATTTTTCAGAATTTTTGTTTTCTTGTTGTCTCTTTTCAGCTTCAAACTATTCTAGCATTTCTATTACTGCTTCTAGTCTTTCACACTTTCAAGTTTAGTTAGCATGTCCTGGTCTATGTCCATCTTTTTAAGTCCTTTTTGTCTTTAACAGGGGTCGATTTAGCTTTTAATACCATTATAGATCTTGGTTTTACTTTTTCTGCTGATTCTGAATCTAGAGACATTGTTGAAATTTGCATCTTTTGAATCACTGTGTGAATTAGCCTAATAAAATACAAAATCATACAAGGCAGAAACATAAGTCCTAGAATTGAGCATAACAACATGAACTCTAACATTTTCCTCCAAACACTTCTAAAGAGGTTACCCCACCAATCTGTTTTCAAGATTGAATTCCACTTTTGTACCAGCACATGAGCTACTCTTTTAATCTTTTTTGCAAGTTCTGTGATAGCTTCTCCATAATTATTAATTTCTACATAGCACTCAGATTCATTAAATCTCCTACAAACTCCTCCTTCTTTTGCTAACAGATAGTCTGGGGTGATCCTGTTTTGGTACACAAAAACCCACATTCATGTATATTGCCTGGCCAACATTTTTAAAGCATCGGAGGTGCGATTTGACACCACCTCTACTACTGCTTGGAGCCTTATTAATCGATTCAACAGATAAACTGGGGTCCTATATCTCCATGACCCATCCTGAGCTCATGTTGCTGGGTCATAATATGCTATAATTCGTTCTGCAGGCTATTTGTCCTCCCCCCAGTTTTGATTCCCTCCTGCTGTTGGAAAATTTAAATTCAAATCTCCTTTATTCCACTGCAGGGTTTCATACAGTGGAGTTCCTAGCACATTGCTCCTAGACCTCAGTAAAACAAAGAAGGAGGGTTGTATTACTCCCAAAGTACAAGTTCCTCCCCATTTTTGAGATAACTCACTGTATGCTCGTTGCCCACAAATTTAATATATCCCATCTGGGGCTTTCCATTTCTTATCAGTTTTCTCCGGTTGTTCCCAATAAGACCTCAGGCCGTTGATGGACTGGTAGGGGTTAGCTCCAGGACTTCTGTACCAGCATACATTAATCTGTTCATCTTATTCACAATTTATTTCTTTTATTGGTCCCCAATATCCGATGGGGTTTTCAGGTCGCCAAATTTTTGAATGATTATCCATATTAACCACCAACGTGGATTTACAAGGAGTATGCCCTACTATTTTATTAAATTTCCTTCCTTCTCAAGTTATACAAATGGTTCCAATTACTTGATGGCTTAAAATCCATCCTTCAGGTCTCTTCAATGTTCCAGAAATTTGGGTGTGGTTCTACTTTAAAAATTGCTCTGGAACTAAGCTCTCACTTTTCTACGGCCATCTTTTAGCCATTTTTTAGACCTCTACAAATCTCACATTTGGATAATTCCAATTCTGTAGCAATCCTTTGCATCAATCCTACAAACCGATTCTTATTCAAGGCTGGCAAATTCCAATCTTTGTAGTACTGTTTTAGCTGTTTATATAATTCAGCTAATTCTGTTGACTCTTTTCTCTTGTTCTTTCTTCTATTCCCCTTTGTTTCTTTTTTTTTCTTTTATTTTCTTTTTCAATTTTTCTTTTAGTGCCCGGCCTCCTATTCTTATACTTGGATCATCTTTATTATTATTTCTTTCAAAACAAAAAAACCTTTCATATTGAGGGCCAATCTGATTACTAGGGGGATAAGGAGCTCGTCCATTATATCCCAATTTTTTTTCTACCCAATACATCTTTCCTTCCTTAATACAAACATCTATAACACTGCTTCGATTGTAGCAGGCAGAACTAGCATATGGGTGTGTTACAAACACAGATTCCACCTTGTCCTTAATCCACACAGGTTGATTACAATAGTCACAAATGTTGAAATTGCTGGGACTTGGTTTTTGCCTTGTTTGCTTTTTCATTGCTGAAACTCTGTCCAGTGTGGCTTTCTGGCTTTGGCCAACTGCCCAGGGTAGCAGAATGATCACAGTGAAAATAATCCTCAGGAAATCTACCATTTTACCTTTCTCAAGGCCCCTTGGGTTGCAGCCAAGGGCCGAGATGCCAGTCTTCTTGGTAGCAAAGGTAATATCCCGGCATCTAGTCACCGGTGCTTTTAGTATTTTTGGTACCCATAGCCCCACAGAGTTTGCTTGTCTCTTTTTAAATGCCGTTTCCCAGTTCTAGCTGGTTAAGAAGCAATAATTAAAACAAAAAGAATAGGGAAAAGATTAGGCCGGAATACCATAAACCTGTATTTTCCAAAATTTCAGGGATGTGCCAACTACAAGAAGATTTTTCTAATTATTTTGTGCTTCAGGGGCGGGGAGTGCATTAAGTCACCATCTCCAATAGGCACACTCGCGGCGCCAATGTGCCCCTGGAATGCACCTATGATGTGGTGTATAGACTTCTTCTCCACCACAACTATCAATTTTGAGACACTGGTCTATAATATTATGAGTTGCTCATTCTCTTATTTGTGCTATAGCAAATATAGCAAGAACCAATTGCTCTAAGTTTTCTATTAATCTAATTGCTGCTGGAAGGGTCTCATCTCCCAGTCTCAAAGGTATCCCAAAAAAAATTATTAACAATACGTTCTATAGTTAGCTGGCTAAATACATAACCATAGCAAAGCAAGCAAATAAATTGTCTCTTCTTTTCTTCTCTCTTACTTTCCACCATGAGTTAAAGCAAAGTGTGCAAACAATACATATTCAGGGATGACACTTTAAACCATGTTTACTGCACTCCCAATGTTTTACTTGTCTCTGCTCTCTTTCAACAACAGCTGTTATCAATCGCAGTTTCTGGAATTGCAGTTCTGTAATCAATTCTAATAATGTTGCTGGTGCATGACCCTGGAGGAGATCTTCAATCTTTTTAGGCCGTTCCCACTGATTCAGAAAGTCTTTTATTCTTTTTCCACCGGCGTTCTTCTGCCTCTGAGCTCAAGGGAATTGCGGTTAGCAGCCATCCAGGATGCCTAGTTCATTCTTAATAAATCAGGGTTAATATAAATCAACTTAAATCCCACCATATTATCACATTCTTGGAATTTCATGTTCCAACAATATTTTAGCTACAGTTTGAACTGTAGCCCGAGCTGCTGGAAATGCTTTAACCCACTGAGTTAATTCATCTATTATAACTAACAAATATTTCCACCGACCCACTTTAGGCAATTCTATAAAATCAACCTAGATCTTTTCAAATAGCTTGTAGGCTCTTTTGCATCCTACAGAGGGAGGGGTTTTTAACACTTTCTTTTTTACTTTTTTACAGGTGAGACACCTCTGGGTAATTTGCTTTCCAATTTCAAATATCCTTATACACCCATAAAATTTTAAAAAGTGATCACAAAAGGCTCTTGTTCCCCAGTGTGTCTGTCTATGCAAGTTATCTAAGATCTAATGTGCCACTGGTTTTGGCATCATAATCCTGCCATCAAGAAAAACTCACTTTCCCTCCTTAAATGTTGCTCCTAATTTCTTTATAGTTGCCAGTTCTGCTAGCGGAAGAGAAAGTGTCTCCTGCTGAATTTCTATTTTTTGTAAGATCATTATTTCAGTATCTCTTTTTCTTAAGGTCACTCTTTTTGCTTCTTCATCAGCCAAATTATTTCTCTGACCCTAATATCCCTCCCTCTCTGGTGTTCCTTTACATGAACTACTGCTATTTTCTTTGAGCCTTTTAAAGCTTCAAGTATCTGAATTATCAATTCCCCGTGTACTAACCCTTTCCCTTGAGTGCTTATAAGTCCCCTTTCTTTCCAAATTTTTCTAAAAGTATGTACTACGCTAAAAGCATATTTGGAGTCTGTATAAATAGTCCCTTCTTGCCCTTTTAGTATTAATAATGCACAGAGTAATGCATACAATTCACAGGCTTGTGCTGACCAGGAGGGACTAAGGGGACCAGACTCCTTTACCCTAAACTTTTTCCCACTTCACCTGAATGCCAACCCGTGTCATTAATTTCTAGATTATCTTCTTCAGTTAAAGAATAAATTTTAAGTTTTCCTTCACAGGGTTTTATCTGTAAATTTAAGGCTATTATTAGATCTCTGCCTAACAAATTATTCTTGGCCTCTGATATCAACAATAAATCATTTACTCCAAATTTGTCATCTGTTTTAATTTGCACTCCTTTTATTACAGGAACAGGGAAAGCTTCTCTCGTAATTCCGATTACTGAAACTCACTCACGACTTATCTCACATCCCTGGGGTAATTTTGTCACTGTCGACTGAGAAAGTCCTATATTTACTAAAAATATAACTTATCAAGGGCTCTTCTGGTGGCGTTTCTGTCCCCTTCATTAAACAGAGCCCCTGACCTCCCTGAAAAGTTTCCTCATCATGCTGTTTCTTCCCGCAACTGTTTTTGTAGGTGCTCCTTTTTATAATAGTAAAAACAGGTGGGTCCTGCACCCTTCAAGGCAGGGCGAGAATTTCATAAGTGCCCTTTCTTGTGGCGGGAAAAAACACACAGGTCCCGTGTTCTTAAAAATAGATCCTGACATCTGCAGTTTGTTTCTGCCTGCGGATTTTTTTTCTTTTTTTTCTTTTTTTTCTTTTTTTTCTTTTTTTTCTTTTTTTCCTTTTTTTCTGTATTCAAAGCTGCCTGCATTTCTCTAACTGCCACCACCACAATTCTGGCATCTGCTTTCTGCTTTTTCTCATCTCTGTTCACACACACCCTTTGTGCTTCTCTCAGTAACTCCTGAAGTCCCCTGTCCTGCCAGTCTTCTAATTTTTCCAGCTTCTTCCTGATGCCGCCCCTCAGGACTCTAAAAGGCAGCATACTTACTCTCTTCCTGATTAACAGGGTCTTTTGAACTCACATACATATTTAGAGCCTGGCAAATCCAATCCTCAAATGATCTGAACTTGGGCCAATATAAATTATCTTTCTGGATAATTTCTTTTGTCCATTTAAACATGTAATACTTAACTATTTTCTGTTTACTTTTTCTCCTTTGGGATTCTCATTCATCCCAAAACCGTATCATCATCCCCAGTGGGCTGTCCTGAGGAATGCTCCCCCCCTGAGAACCCCCCTCACGGTTCCCAGATACCTCAAACCACTGCGAATTTTTCCTACAATTCGCAGCCCCTGGGTCAAGGAACTTACTTTTCCCCTGACCCATTTCTGGCGGCAACAAACTAAGAAATTCCCGGTACCAGGACAGTCTTAGTTTCCCACACTCACCTCGTGGCTCAACTTCCTCACTTACTACTCTGCCACACTGCCTTTTTAATCTACCTGTTCCACTCCTATCTCTCCCTCTGCAATCTTCTTGTTCCACTCCTATCTCTTCCTCTTTCTCAATCTATTAGCCCCGTCCTCTCACCATCTAATCACATACTAAATTGCCTGCTACCAGCCCATCCAAGGAAATTGAACCTCTTCATTCACTCTCTCAGTCTCCCCACTGAGTCAATCCCTCCTGCCCAAGGACCTTCCCACAGGTGCCTGGACCAGGGATCCCCTCCTTCCCCCTGGGTCAAATCCTCCCGGGGTCCACATTCATTTACTTTTCTTTCATTTCCCCCCTTTCCCGGCCGGCCTCCTCTCGGACAGCACGAAAACGCGGTACTGGGAGGTCCCACTCGCTTCGGGGGTCCGGGACTGCCCAGCCCCCATCTCAGACACTCCACACACACTCACACATGCATACAGCCGCCCCCCGACCCAAAACCTAATGATACTCACAGCCTCCTTTTCTCACAAGGGTCTTCGTGCACAACGCAGTTTTCTACGGGTACTCTCTCTCCTACAAGCCGGCACTCTGATGGGAGCCTCTCTTGCGCGCTCTTAAGAACTAATTTGCTTATGCATTATTGTAAAAAAGACTCTCTTTTCCCAAGGGAGAGTGGTCTAGCCTTGGGACCACTTAAAAGTCTGGTGGGGAGCTCCTTCCCAGAAGCTATCCACCTCCCTGGATTTAAAAGAGTCCCGGGTATCGGCACCAAAATTGTTACGTTTGCTCAATTATCCCATCATAAAAAAGCCAAACAATATTAAAAGTAGTAACAATTTTAATTGAATAGTTAAAATAAAAAAAAATTAAAATTTGATACAATATAATTTGATAAAAATAAGAGATAATTTGGTTCCAATAATAGCGCATAAACAAACGATACCCGCGGGGTATGGAGGGCAGAGTTCTGGGACTCTTGCCACCTCACGTACAAGCTTGCCAAGTGAAAATCACCCCTTATATGTCATGTGTCAATACCATCTCTTCTCATTTTCGGTTCATCATATCTCTATCTCCGCCCTCATTACCACCCTTATCACGCATGCGCCACCACTCGGTTTGGTGTTCACACAAGTCTTTGGGGGTCGTTTTTGATGAAGACCTCTCTTCTTCCTTATTGTCTTTTAATTCACCTTTGGGTTACACATGCGCATCAAGCCAGTACAATGTAAGCCAAGACTAACGTATCACTGCATCTACATATCAAGGCAATAAATCCCTTATAATTAGCATTTTCTGGTACCCAACCAGGTTCTTGGTCATTTTTAGAAACTGTATCTTCAGCCTGTTTCCTGTGGTCCTTGAGAACATTTGCTGGGAAGGGGGGGGGGGGGGGGGGGGGGGGGGTGTAGTAAACCCCTCAGCTTTAGCCAGGGCCCCTTGGAGAATAGAATGCTGACACAGCGGCAAAGAAGTTTCCTGTCTCCAGGGACATCCGCCTTGTACCTTATCCCTATAGCCATGTAAGGCAATATGTTGTTAACCCTACTATTGGTCACTTATGGTCACTCTAACACCTTTGCCATTGGTCAGGATTGGATCCGGGCCAAGGGTATAAAAGTAGCATACTGTACCCCTACTAACTCGGAAGAAGAAGAGCTGAGACCCTTCACGGACCGTCCAATAAAGCCATACTCGTGGAACAGCCAGCATCTTCTTCTCTCTCTACCATCTGCTGGAGCCTTAGGCCAAGGGAAAAGCTACCTAGCAAGCAATGCTGAAATCACAAGAGCTGCCTAATCACTAAGAGCTGAATATTCCCTGCTTGCTAGGGCTGTCCCGCAGCCTTGGCCTGAGAGCGAGCTGGCTTCTGGCACCCAGTCCCCTTGGAGACTGAGCTCTGGAGCTGTAATAGCTTGCCTAGGATAAGACCAAGCAAGGCTCATTTTGGGGGGGGTGGAGCCCCTCCCCTCCCTCTCCTCCTTGGCATCACAACTTTTAACTATTTTATTATTTTCAAATATAATTACTGTATCATTATTGATTACTGTTTCAATCTTTATCAGCACAAATCGTACCTATTTATGACAGTAATATATCTTGCTAATTCTGCACTTGGAGGAATTACTCAGGTCTGCAGTCTTTATTACACACCCTGTTCTAAAAGACTTTTATGCTATTTTCCCTCTCTCTGTGTTTTCACACTTGTTCAACAAGGTTTTCTTTCTAAGAATATTAATCACAATATCCCAAAGGATTAAAAAATGCTTAGGTATTTTTTCCCTAAGTATTTACTAAAGAAAACTAATAATAAAAAACCAGTATACATGCTAGATATAAAATACAAAAAGAAATAAACTTGAGAGTTCTCCCAAAAACCTTAAGAAAAAAACCCCATGTATTCTATAAAACCAAGAGCATTCATCTACAGCATACAAAAATGGGCATGTTCTAGAAGAGAAAATTTGTGCAATGGTTCCGCACAGAATTCTATGCTTTCAAGCTTTTTGCCCTTCAGGGGCAGTGCCATTCTCTGAACTGCAATGCTCTGAGCATGTTCTGCTCACCATGGCAGCTTTCTGCTCTGCCCTGGTACAGATCATCCTCCCAGCAAAGGTGGAGTGCAGCCACCACAACTCGCAGCACCTTCCCACACAGCAAGAACCTGAAGGACAGAGATAGCTTTCACCAGCTGCTGCGGGTTCTAATAGTGCCACCTCTCAGCTGCCGAAAGCCTGAATTTCTGTGTTGCAGTGTGTTAGTTTATTGAGTCAAATGTTCTGTTATATAGTGGTATGCTCAAGTGCTCCCCGAGTTATTACAGTTAGCTTCTCCCCTATGTTATGCCCTCCTACCCAAGTGTCCCTCGAGGAATCCCCTCCCTCCTCACCAGATTTTTCCCTGTCTGTCAAGACAACCCAGCCCCTTTGCCCCATCAATCAGCCCAAACCCTACCCTTTGCTCCGGAAATTCCCTGTCCCTCACCCTAAGATCCAATCCCTATGCCAACGCTCTCTCCTCCCCTTGTTCTGATTTGTTGTAGCCCTCAAAACCACACCCCAAGAGTCACTTATTGGTTACTGTATGGTGTCCACTCCCTGTTTTGGAAGATTTTAAAAATTCGGTCACAGGAATGTTGGGGGTTTTTTCAACATCTGTTCCCTTCGGGAATTCTTGCCTGCATGACCTTCCCCCCGCCTCTCCTGATGAATTTGCTGCACTTTACACCGCAGAAGAGCCTCCTCTGCTTCCTTCACTCGGTCCTCCAGGGTCTCTACTGCTCGGCATTTGGCCTAGAGGTTCTGGCTCAGGCAAAACCCTAACCTAGCCAATTCCCCCCTCTTGCCATTGTCCCTGGAGCATCACAGAGCTAGCCAGGGCTGCGCAGGGCAGTGACAGTGACCCATGGCCTGGCATGTCACAGCCCCCAGAGCCACACCTGTCAGGCCACAAGCCCCAGCCCTGGTCCCCACTGCCGGCCACAGCGGCTCCTGGGCATCCTCACCCTGAGTGCAAAGGCAGCCTCAGGAGCCCCCCAGGGCGCTCTGGATCCAGGCTACAGACACCCTAAAGCCATCACTGAAAGGGACATGGATGGGGACTGCAGCTGGATCTTGCAGTACTCACCACTCCTGACTACTCTCTAAGTGAACCCAAACCTCATTGGCAGCACCTTGAGCACATTGACCCTGCTTGCCTGTCCTGGAACCTGGTGTTGCCACATCATACACCAGCGCTTTGCAGGGAGTGACCAGCTCCCAGCTGCTCTGCTACCCTGGCCTTACTTTCTGTTTGCCAGCAATGAACTTAACGGATACACTCCTGAGAAACCTAGCACAACATTTGCTTCTCAGGAGGTCTTCGGCAAAAAAACTCCACTAATCCCTAGTTTTTGCACAGAGAAGGAGGTCCTGACAAAGCATGAGGCAGAGGCAGGGCTCTGGCATACGAATTCCTGAGCCGCAGGATTCCACCCATTGTTGTTCCTAGCTACTTTGCTGATATTTTACAGCCAGTTCTGGACAAGGGCTGCTGCTGACAGGGTAGGAAAATGTGGAGAAAAAAAGGTTCAGGAGACAACAAAAAAAAAACAGGGGGAAAACCCTTAGAAATACAGAGCACAACAGAAGTCCTTGGAGATGGTTCAATAGAAAATGCCAGCAGCAGTGAGCAGAGCCCGAGGTTGCTCACTGCCACCCCAGGGGCTCCTCAGTCCCCTGCTGGTTTTTTGTCTGATGCAGCCCTGCCTGGAAAGGGCTCCAGGCTCTGGTGTTCCCAGCTTGCTCCAGGCTACATTCTTAGCAGCACCGAAAGAAGAGGTGAAACAAAGAGCCATTTTCTGTCCTGCCTGCAAACTCTTCTCCTTCAGTTCCACTGCCAGAGATCATCCCTCTGTCAGCTTGGCACTGTGCCTGCTGCATCCTCGTCCCTGTCCCTCGCATCAGCTCCTGCACATCATCAGCACTCCCTGTCCCACATCATGAACAGAGAGAGCTGTGTCAGAAGAGCAAGGAGTGCATTTTCTTGACCTTTCTAACAGACACAAGAAGCATGAGTCCAAAAAACTTTGCTGTTTGTTCCTGCCCTCCTTTTCGATAACTCTTTTCTGCTTTAATGCAAAAGCCTCTTTTCATACATGGATGGAATGATCTGGAATTGGCAGTTGCCTCAGGCTGTCAGGCACCATGGGAGTTTTCTCTTGTCTCTGATGAGGATTTGGTGAATTTTCCATTGGTCACTTGGTGGTGTCACCATGGGCTGAGCTCAGTGGCCGACTCTGCTGTCCCCAGGGGATGCATTGGGACGCCAAGCCCCTCAGGGCTGGAATTCGGGGTTGGGTGGGCTCGGAGCGCCCAGGGCCTGGGCCAGTGAGGAGGTGCTGCTGGCGCTGGCTGTGCTCAGCCCGCTGTACCGAGCAGCCACGGCCATGGAGACACAGGCGGGAGCTGTGGCCGAGGCAGGCAGGCGGCCTGGGCCGGCTCGCAGCTGCGAGGACGCCGGCAGCCTGTGCACTGCGGCCGAGGCCGTGGCGGGCGGTTTGCGGGCAGGGCTTTTCCGAGCCAGCCGTAATGTGCTGCCTCCCGTGTGGGCCCGGCTGCGGCAGAGGCAGGCGGGAGCGCAGCGGGGCCGGCAGCGGCGGGCAGAGGCCGCAGAGAGCAGCAGCCCGGCCGGGCCCGCTGCGGAGCGGCAGGGAGCTGCCGGGCAGCCCTCGGCCGTGTCTGTGTGCACAGGGCAGGAGCAGAGCCCGCAGCAGAGGCAGGAGCCGCGGCAGGAGCCGGCCATAGCGGCAGCTCGCCGTGCCCGGGGCCGCAGCCGCAGCTCTCCCCTGCCGGCCACAGCAGTGGCCGCTCGCCTCCGAGGCTCCGGCGCTTCCCGAAGACGAGGGGCCCGGCCCCCAGCACGCCCTGGAGCCCCGCAGCCAGAGGAGCCGCCGGCGCCGCAAAGGGCAGCGCAGAGGGCGCAGGGTGAGGAGGAGGACATGAGGCTCGCTCTGGGCCGCGCTGGGGCAGCTCTGCCCTGTCAGCCTTTGCCTTGAGCCCTTTGCTTCTTTTCCACGAGCCCTGATCCCCGTCCTTGGCCAAGGGCCCCCGCAGCCCTTTCCAGGGCTGCAGGAAAAGCTGCCTCAGTCACAGAATCACAGAATCACTGGCTTGGAAGACAGACACTTTCAAGATGATCCAGTCCAATCTGTGGCATAATACCTCAACTAAAGTACGGCACCGAGTGCCACTTCCAGTCTTCTTTCAAAGGCTTACAGGGATGGTGAGTCCACCAGCTCCCTGGATGGGGTCTGTCCCAGGAAGAATCAAGATAACACTGGAGCCTTCTACCGCCTGGCGCTTGGAGCTCTGGAAGTTTGTCTTTCTGCTTAGGCAAAGGCCATGGAAAAGGACTGGGAAAAGTAGTCACTAATCGAGCAGCCTACAGAGCTCTAAATTGATGTGCAGGGAATACAGAAAAGACATAAAAGAAAAAAGGCAAAACTCAAATGCCATCAGCAAAGTCTTGGGCATGGACACATAGCTGCAAAGGGTCTTCTCAGCCCTATTTCTTTGTATTTCTGGGAACCAGAGGAATCCTGCTTGAGCCTCTGGGGAGATGGGTTTGGGAGGTAAAAGTTCATGTCTTTTTTCTCCTTGGGGCAGCTCCTGTTGCTAGCATTAGCT
Source organism: Melozone crissalis (assembly GCF_028551555.1). Taxonomy (NCBI): domain Eukaryota; kingdom Metazoa; phylum Chordata; class Aves; order Passeriformes; family Passerellidae; genus Melozone; species Melozone crissalis. The sequence goes on from NW_026535975.1 coordinate 474,188, forward strand.
GAGCCTCTCTCCAGGCTGATGCCTGTTCTGATTGTTGCAGCAAAAAAACTGATGGCAGACAGAAGACACTGACACTTGCAGAGACGTGGCTTTTCCAGTGCCAGCTGGGAGTGCGAGTCAGAAGAAAAACTCCCAAAAGCAAAACTCCATTGGAAGATTGCCTTCCTTTTCATTCCATAAAGAAGCTCTAGATCCACTTGTGAATTGTCAGTTGTTTTTTAAGGATGGGAAGTTTTCTTTCATGATTTTTTCATGTGGTTTGGAAGTGGGTGAGGCTCTTATTCATTCACAAACTCCAGACCAAAATGCCTTTGGAAGATGGCCCATGTGGCAGTTTTTGCCCAGCCATGGTACTTGTGGATATAGGAAAGCAAGGGCAATGGTATTTGCAGCCAAAACCCAGCAAAGCTTGGCTCAGCCAAAACATCCTGGGGAGATAGAGGCCTCCAGCTGTTCCTAGAAATCAGCAGAGTTCCAGCCAAATGGTTGTGTAGCACTAAGTGCAATCTCTTTGCCTGGATCAGAGCCTTGCTCAGCTGAAGAAGCAGAAAGATCAGCAAGGAGCTCCCAAAGGCCCATCACATCATTTTGATTTTGCTCATCTTGTGTAAGTTTGCAACTAAACATGTGTTTGCAGTTGAGCTAATGAGAGAAAAAAAAAAGTAAATAGAGGCTTTATGGTAGGGCCGTGATGTTCCACAAGAGGAATCACTGGTGTGCATTTCATTGGACCTCTCTAAATCCTATAAAGATATTGTAGCCCTGATTTAAAATAGGCCGATATGAACCAACTTGGAGAGACAGAGACTAAAATGGCGTATGGGGCTTTTTTAAGAGTGAGAAAAACTACCCAAAAGGTGTTGTTTTGTGACATTTTAAAATATACTACCTCAAAATTACCAACTGCAATAAATCCAGAGTTTTAAATGCAGTGTTTAGGTATACGAATAATTAAAGCCACAAAAATGTGAAGATGTGAATTCATGTTTTCATAAAAATACTGAAATTATAGATAAAAAAACACATGCCCTGAACTACAATGCAAAGGCAGGTAGAACTGTACTTGAATGATCTCTTTTTAGATTGCTGGAGTTTTTTCCTTGTGAGGAGGAGCTAGGGTATTGCTGAAGAAAAGTGGCACCAGCAGGACGGGGCAGCGTGCCGTGCTCCGTGCAGAGGCTGCCAGGGGCTGCCCGAAGAGCGCCCTGCTGCAGCCAGAGCCCCCCTGGCCTGGGGCCCGGGCGCAAAGGGCCAGGGCAGGCACCTCCTCCTCTCCTGGCCCTGCCACCGCTCCCTGCTGCTGCTGCTGCTGCTGCTGCTGCTGCTGCTGCTGCTGAGGGAAAGAGAAGACTCTCCTAAGGCCCCGTGAACAAATGCACTTACACAGCCCTGGGGATGCCAGTGAAGGAAACCAGGTGTCACATAATGCATGTGTGACCAGAGTCACCAAACACCACCTAAATATGGAATTGTTGCACCTCTCTAGGACAGGCAGAAATTTATAGAATTAACTGGGGACTTGAGGGCAGAAGAGGCCGGAGGAGGAAAACAACTCTGAGGGGAAAAAAACCACCATATCTGGAGGGGAAAACATCTCTGCCTGCTCAGAATTGGTCGAGGGAGCATGTCTCTAATCCTCTCCTGAAAGGGATGCTTTAGGTGACCTTTGCACTGCCAGCTGCCTTGGACCCGAGCCAGGAATGTTCAATTATGTAAATGTTACATGGATTGATGAATAGATAGATAGATAGATAGATAGATAGATAGACAGAAAGATCTCATTACTGAAATCTCTCTTTACTGTCTTCTCTGCTGCTACACACATCAGAACTTGGTAGCCAGTGCCCCGCTCAACTACAATCCTGAGATTGCTCTCCTGTTGCTTCAAAAAAGCACACTCTTGGGGAATCTGGAGCATGTGGGTCCTTATGGAATGCAACCAGACCCAGAGCATTGCACTGGGAACTGCACTCTTTGTGCATCTGTGCTCGGGCAAGTTCCTCTCTTGGACTCGATCACACTGGTGGTGCTGAAGTGGCTGGAATCAGAAATGCAGCCCAGCCCCTCCCAGCTCCTGTGATCTCTGAGCACCAGCTGGAATGCAAGGGCATTGATTTCCTGCTCAATTCCCAAACACAATACACACTGATTCCCTGGGCTGCCAAAAGACACGGGAGCCGTTAACCTGAAAGTGATGTGTTTCTGCCAGTGCTGGAAAAGGGCAGGAAAACTGAGAAAAAGCTCCCTTGCTCCCTGCAGAAGGAGAAATTACACAAGGCTTCCCCTTCTAGCAAACAAACAAACAAAATATGAAAGTGTTACCCACTCCAGTGTCTAAAGCACTTGGATGCAGTGAAGGGATGTTTGGCACTGAAACATCCCTTGTGCTGATCATTGGCTCTATGGATCTAAGGCAGGGATCTATGGAAGTCTGCCTGAATGTCCCTCAGGAGCCCCCATTGTCCAGGCTAAAGCTCCCTCAGCACCTCCTCCCTGGCCTTGTGCTGCACCCCCTTGCCCAGCTCCCCTGTCCTTCTGTGCACTCGCTGCAGCCCCTCCATGACTTTCTGCTTCCCAGGGCCCACAGCTGCACACAGCACTCCAGCTGTGGCCGCAGCGCTGCCCAGCACAGGCCACGCTCACTGCCCTGCTCCTGCTGCCCCACTGCTGCTGGCACAGCCACCGTGCCCTTGGCCTTCTTGGCCCCCTGGCCCCACGCTGCCTCATCTTCAGCTGCTCACGGCCGCCAGCCCTGCGTCCTTTGGGCCCACGCAGCTCCCCAGCCACAAAGGTGCCCATTGCACTTCAGATACTGCAGGCACCATTGCAAGGTGTACATCCTGGGTTTAGCATTACAAGAAAGCAGTCAAGGACTTGCAGCTTTGCTCCCATTCTGGGCTCCAATACAGTTTTCAAAGCAGACTACACAATAGAAAGTATCAACAGACAAAGTCAGCGTCTGGTTTTTGCCTCAGAAGAAGTATTCAGAACTACTCACTTTGTTTCTTTTGCCACACTAGACAAGAATGGCCCCCCACAGCTTCATGGACAACAGAGTCATCTCCTTGGTGCTTATCAAGGACCAAGAAACAGGCAGACTCAGAGCACCTATCTGCTCTGCTACTGGCTGCTCTGCCTGAAGAGGCAAAAGAGCAACCTGGCAACAAAGGCACCAAAATCCCTGACTTCAAGCAGCAACTCTACATCCCCAGTGTGTCTCTGAAATACTCCCAAGTAAGCACACCCAAGAAGTTTGTGGGGACAAAGTTCTGCAAAGAACTTGTGTGGTCAGATCAACATTTTTTTGTGCCTGCAGCTACTTGGCCAGTTTGTGCAGGGGGACAGGTCTCTCCAAGCCACAGTGTCCCCTGTGTATCCAACAAGGCTGAGCACAGTGTCTGTGACATGCTCCCTGCTCTGGGAACAGGGAGCCTTCGTGCTTCAGGCTGGCCCCTATCAAAATGCCAGGAAGCTGGTGCCTAAACATGACAGACCAAAGCCCATTGTCCAGCTGTCACAGGCTGGGGGCAATCACTGGGTCCTGGCAGGACTCCAGCACTCAGCATCCTCAGCCCTGCTAGCAACAGTAAAGTGCTGGCTGGTCAGAAACTTGCAGCTCTGCCCTGCACTAAAGACAGCAGCACACACAGCTGGCACTTACTGGCTCAGAATGTTCCGGCTGTGGTGTGAGCACAGCTGGAGGCTGGTGCTCATCCACCTCATTTGCCTCCTCTTTGGCCTCCTCTCCATGAGCAGAGGGGGCCAGAGGAGAGACTGCTGTTGGTTCTGTGATCTCTGGACAGACAGCAGTGTGGGGCACAGAAAGTTACCTATGATTTATAACCTTATTTCTATTCAGCACTTTATTCTATTAAGCTCTATTTCTACAACCAGCTCTACTAAGGACAAATCAGAAACTTTGATAACAATGGGATTCTAAGTCACTGTGGCTAAATTTAAATGGGCTAATTCAACAGAATTGCTAATAGTTCTGAATTAGACATTACGCCCTGGCTACTATCGAGAAGCAACATTCTCTCTGCAACATGAGCTTTTCATTCCTTGAAAGTTCTGAAATGGAAAATTAGGAACTAGCCATAGATGCCTTTGTTATTGCTGCTGCAGACATGGAAATGGATTTTCTTTCAGCCTTCCTAGCTGGCCCTCTATACTCTACTGCCACAGGCCAAGCTCACAGCTTGCTCTACAATTCTTAAGCACCAGGAACATGAAATGTTCCTTTCTCACTCACCTCAGGATCAGCACCTCTGAATACACGCTTCAGGTGACTTGTAGTGGGCAACGGAAAATGAACAAGTGCTGTGAGAAAACTGCCTGGGCTGCTGAATCTCACAGAAGAGAAGAAGTCAACCCAAACAGAGAGTATTTTTCTTGATCAACATCCCTCCACGTGACATAGTTCTTTCACACAGCCAGCAAGAGATCAGGACAATAATCTTGGTTGTGCCTACACTTCAGCCTGTTTAGCCAGTAAATGAATACAAATATGATCAAGAAAATGCAAATTGTTCTTTAACACTCAATGCTTCTATTCTGTTCTGTCCAACAGATAAAGCAGCTTTTGTTCTCTTGTCTTTCAGGTACTTTTTTTTTAAAAAAAAAAGAAGTTGCATGCACTAATTCCCATTAAGTTGCTGAAAACAGTCACCCAGAAAAGCTTGCCCCAAACCCCCCTGAGCTGTGGCAGTTCTATTGTGAAACAGCACAGCAGCAGCTCCAGGCTCAGGAGCATTCACTCACTGCTTTGGCGGTTGCACTTCACTGCAAAGGGAATCACTCTTTTAGCACTCAGCCAAGGGTCAAAATGGACAGTCAAATCCTTTCATTACAAAATTTGGAATAAAAGAAGCTTTCCCTGAGTTCTGGAGAGAACTACAAAGTCTTTAGAAGGCCTTCTGAGAAGGCCTCCCAGTCTGCATTTTGGAAGTTGTCCTGCTTGTCCCAGCAACCTGAGGAAATGACAGACTCTGCTGCCACAGACTCTCCCGTGGAGGGAACGGAAGCCCTGCAGGTTCCCCTGCAAATGCTGCCCCTGTGGCTACAGACACCCCCTTTTTAGCTGAATGCCTTGACAGGAGCTTTACCAAACCAGTGGCATCCTAATGCTCTTTCTGTTTCAAAATCAGAAACTCAGCCACCAAGAAAGAACAGGAAGACATACAAAAGCCAGGTTAGGTTACACCCTAATCTAAACAGAGTTGAAACCTCTACTTACTTGCCAGGCTGGTAATGAAATAGGCAGAATAAACAGTGCCATACACAGTGCAAACTGCAGCAGCGAGTTGCTCAATCATTGTAGCACTGTTGTTCAAGTCTACTCCAACACTACAAAAACCAAGACTCCTGTCAGAGTGCAGCTACATGCTGACAAAGGCCACAATCAGGAAGATGCGCCTGATCTCAGCAAGCCCTAGGGCTGCTCTGGCACTGAGACCTTCCGTGCACCAAGGCAACCTTCTGATGTCACCATGAAAATGCGGCAACCATGCCCTGATATCACAAAGTAAAGTATGACAAAGCAAAGCATCACAAAGCATGTTAGTCTGTGAATTTATGCAAAGCAATCATCAACCTTCCCTACAGCAAACACAAATGAGCCTGGGAAGTTCTTCTCTGTCACAAAGCAGCACAAACTCCCCTCATGGGCCAAACCCTGTTGTTCAGGGATCCAAGAGGAATACCAAGGGTGCCCCAAGCACCTACTGCCTGTACCCCAGCTGAGCACTCAGATGGGACACAAGCAAAGGAAACCAGACCAAGAAAATGGCCCACCGCATTACAGATGTGAGAAATGACTCTCACTTTCAGAATTTTAATGGTTTACTAAACCTTAACAAAGGACTGAATAAGGAAAAATTGCAGCATTGGGAGTGTCTGTGACTAGCAGCCATATGCTCATCTACAAAAAGGATGCTCTGCCTTTTATACCCATAGCCCCTCCAAAAGTTTTGTCAGTCAACTCTTTCTCTGCTGTCCATTCGCGGAGATTACTTTCTTGCATCCTGACTGGAGGTCAGGTGTTGGTGTGCTGCCTGCTGGTCACAAGCCAGCCCTCCCCAAATGCTCTGACTACCAAGGCTATTACAAGGGGGACGGGAAAGAGGACTATGGAAGGATATATTACAATACCATCACTGCACATTTGAACATCCACATAACATCTACTTCTTAATTGTCAGAGCCAACCATTGCATTACTTGTCTAGAACACACAGAACCAGGAGAGAAGCCACTGTTGGCATCACAGCTGAAATGCTTCCCAACAAATCTCCCCACATATTTGCACCTTTATTGGACATGCCCAGGGCTCCAGTGCGGGTACATCTCTGCCTTTCTTCCCCTTTGGCAGCAGTCGAACTGGCAGCATCTGCCCACCAGCAGCAGCTGCTCCAAGCTGGGAACGCCACTGGCGGTGTTGATTTCCAGAGGCTTCTGTGTGCCAGGGGAAGCCAAGGCAGGAGCGGGGAGCTGGGCGGGGCACAGTGCCCACTGTGCTGTGGGCTCCTTCTCCTGCCACAGCTGGGCACATCTGGCAACAAGGCATGACAACTTGTGGGCAAGCCAAGGGGTTTCTGGGGCTGCACTGCTCTGCACACACCCAGCACACCTGCAGCACAGAATTTTAACCCTCAAACAGGTAAATCAAAGGGAAACAGCTGGACAAGATTTCCTTTCGACCATTCGTACCTGCTCAACAGAAGTCTTCAAAATGAATGTTACCAAGCAGAGCCTGATCCCTGCTGCCAGCTCAGGGTTAGAAGAGAGGCAATCCTTGATCCCAGCACTGGGTGTGTGGGGAATCACATCCCTAACACGTGCACACCCAGCAATCTCACTTACTACTTTGTATCCATGGATCTAAGACATATTCAATACTTTGCTGAAACTCACAGGCTAAATATTCCCCCAAATTTTTTGATTAACTCATTGATACCTTTTGCCTTATTGATACTTAAAGCACTTCTCAGTGCTTTAAGTATCTGACATATTTACTGACATGAGTATAGGAGTGTCCTGTAGGTCCCTGCTGGCCTTTGTCACAGGTTCAGGAGGAGACCCATGCACAAAATAACCCGGGACAAAACGGGGCTTGAAAAGAAAATTCATTCTATTTGTTGCAATAGCAAATAATACACAGCAACCACTGGATTCCTAAAAATCTGCTGAGCAGGAGAAGGAGGTGGAGCGTGGTGCTCAGCAGCAGGGGCAGGTAGGCAGTGCACTTTCAGGACATCCCCTGGATCAAAACGCTGTGCATCTCATCCTTCTCACCCTTCCAGCTCAGAACCAGGCCTTGTATCTCCTGTTCAGGAGTGGAATTTCCCAGTTATAGCATCAGCTCACACATGGCTGGCATGTGAGATTAGGCCAATGAATCCAGGATTTAAAAGAACCGGAAGAGTTAAAATTTTAGCAAGATTTAGTTATGGGGAAAGAGTATAGGAAGAAGAGTAGAAATAATAAGGGATAGTTAATTTTTTGCAGGTAAGGTAGTTAAGGCTAGGGTAATATATCACTTGCCTGTCTTTACTATGTTTAAAGAAGCAGGATGGGATGCGGATTTCTTTGTGACAAAGAAGAGGACCGTAGCCTGCATCTGGGCTCTGAAACTTCAGCTATAGCCAAGGGGCGCGAAAGCCTGCCAACAGGTCATAAGGAAAGAGGTCAAATTGAGGAAGACCTCTTGGCCTTCATCAGAAGGAGACCATTCCCCACTTTGAAACCCACCAACCCATTTGAAGTGAAAGACTGCAGAAATGTGAAGGAACTTTGGACTCAACTGTAATACATTTTAACTCAAAGGAGGGTAGGCAGTGTTATCTAATGAATATGTGTTAGGTTTTTTGGGAATTATATGAATGTGTAAGATATTTTAGATGAGTAGAGATGAGAGAGAGAGCCAGTGATTCTTCACACATGTCTTTAGGAGACAACTCCTCGTGTGCCTGGCTGTAGTAAACATACCACCTTCTACCTTTAACTGCGGCGAGTTCTATTCCACACCTCATTTGGTGACCGTGGCAGGAACGCTTCTCTGCTCCAGTGAGAACAGCCGGGCTCTGGATGTCTCTGGGCGCTGCCAGGACATTCCTTTCCTGGAGGCACCTCCGCTCTCGGCTGTTCCTTGTTGGGAACAGACAAGACTGCTGGGACTGTGGAGAAAGGGAACGTTTAACTCTGTATAAAGTAACCCGTAAGGCGTACACAGGGAAAGGGCTGTTCATAAGTCACACAGAGATGTCCTGTGCACAATGCACGCCTGTACAGTCTGGGTTTGGGTCTGGCTGCTGGCAGAAAGGATTTGCTGTGTCAATAAGGACCTGCTAGCAATCCTGGGGGTGAAACGAGCAAATCCTGTTTTATTGCTGCATTCTTTCCTGTGTGTCGTAATTGTGGTTGTGTTTTCAGTGTGTGAATGTTTGAGGAAGATGATGTGGATGGATCTGTTGTGATTTATTGTGTGTGTTGTGTTGAGAAAATTGAGCACTCTGTCCCCTCATAAAGAGATACTCCTTTTCCCGTGAGCCTGTGTGTGTGGACTTTCTAATTGCAGGGGTTGGTACTCCCTGTGACACCTGGTGCCTGGGTATACAGGGGGGTTGAGTGGTTTTTCTCCCACATTGTGGTCATTTGGGACTGCACGGTTGTGTTTGGGGAGATTTTAGGATTTTTTTTGCAACAAGTGCAGCAATTTATGCAGAAAACTACAGTAGGGTGATTTATTATGTTGAACTATGGTAGTTCCTTTCTACCACCCCCTTCCCCGAGGGTTTAAAGTCTCCTGCCACAAGGTGGACGCTCTCTTTCCTCCACTGGACATCCTCTTTCCGCTCCTGGACACTCCCTTTCTCTCCTGGAGCTGTTCTCCATTAAAGCTGTGGGACTTTGGTCCTGGGAAGAGAGAGCGCCTCTCGTTTTTTTCTTTTGTCCTTGTCAGTGTCACTGGGTCCAGAGCTCGCCAAACTGATCCCCCACGAGATGAAAAACAACAAATGGTCCCATATACACAGCTCAGAAATTGGCCACATTTTTGATGGACTGTAGTGTTTGCCACACTTTTGGAATTCCCTATTCCCATACAGGTCAGGCAATTGTTGAAAGGATGCACCACACTCTAAAACCCATTCTAGGTCAACAAAAGGGGAAGTGGCCCAAGCAACACCTCTGATAAGGTTGAGCAAAGCTTTATATGTCTTTATGTTTTGAATAGCTCATTTGCAGGACCTAATCCTCTAATTTTGAGGCACTTTTCAAACAGCACACAGGAAAAATTGAAAGAAAATCCTTCAGTTTTGATAAGAAACCTTGAGTTAGGACAAATTGAAGGACCATTTTCACTAATCACTTGGGGCAAAGGGTAGGCTTGTGTTTGCACAGGTGCCGGACCTAAGTGGGTCCCCGCGAAGGACGTGAAACCGTCTCATACACAGGAGCACACCGACAATTCCACCAGCAGGGAAATGAACACGCAGACGTGAGCTGCACGGAGAAGCGACAGTTCATGCCAGACGTTCCCTGTTCAGCCTGTGAAAGCTACAAATCTTGAGTTTGATGTTCATTTTTGGACTGTGAAAATGGTTTGTATCATAGATCTCTTTCATCAAAAGCGTGGTGTCCATTGTGTTCAAAAGAATTCTAAGATATCCAAATTTGTAAAAATTGAAGGTTAGAGGGACAGTTTAGTGCCCTATAGTTGGCCAGTCCCTGACCAAGTGCTAAAAGATTTGCTTGAGAACTGAAATAGATGGGGAAGCTTCTGCCAAAAAACAGCTGAACAGGAACATGGAGCTTGATCAAATTATACACTGGCACTTGTTGGTTTTTCTTGCTCGCTTTTGCTGTGCATACATGCCGGTAGATGAACCAAAAATGAATGTTTGCCTTGCTTCAGCCAAGTCAGCAGGCTCAGGCATCATGTGTTTGACCAATTTGAGCCCAGACAAATCCTTTGCAACCTGTTTGGTCGGTGTGCCTGTGCCAGGCAAGGAGTAGCCAATACCCAATGGTGACAAATATTGGTGCGAGGCTGCCAACGAGACCAATCCCATAACCAGCTGGCATCATTGGGCCCCTGATCTTCTTAAAGCACCTTCTGAACCTCAAGAATTCAAATTCCTGGTTCATTGGTGATGGAATTTGTGCTGAGTTTCAGTACCAGGGAGATCCACAGTTAAATGTTACTCCCCATCATCCTGCAGACAGATACTCCAGTTTGTCGTGCAATTGTACTACCCCAGTGCCCCCTGAGGGTGAAACTGCTGATGAGTATATAACCTAGATGAGTCCCCATGACAATGAGCAACAGAATATTGGCTCATTTGTGGAGATAGAGCCTGGCAGGACATTCCCTCAAAAATTAAAGGTGGCCCATGTAGCATCAGACAACTCACTGTGATAGTACCTATCGTTAAAAAAGCCATCAAGAAAAAACACAGAGAAAGAAGATTTGCCCATCATTATAAAGAAAACTGTAATAGCAATTTCAGACCCTAGGGCCCTGCAAAATGAGGTACATGGAATTTATTTCTAGATCAACTTGCCTAGGGCGAGGCATTGAAACCATTACACCGATTGGGGTGTTGGCTGAAGAAAGAAGACAGTGCTACTTCCATTGCAATTAGTGACATGATGACTGATGTTAGTGCTGTCAGACATGCAGCCTTACAGAACAGAGCAGCAATTGATTTCCTTAGCAGCCATTCCATGTGTTCAGTGTCACCCCCATGTTCCACACTGTCACTGTCAGCTTTGACAGCTTTTGGACTGTGTTTGAGAAGTCAAATTTTTCTGACTGTTGAAGGGCTTTGGGGCCCAGAGTTCTTGTTAGGAACAAGGGATTAAGTGTGTGAGCCGTGGAGTTGTTGGACCAGGTGTTTTGTGTAAGTGGTGAGAAGGGTTTCTTCCTTTCTGTTTCTCTTTCAAGGGGAATATTAATGTTGCCCCTGAGTCCTCAGGAGGGGAGCCTGTGGACTGAGCTGCAGCAGAGGGAGCTTTGCCTGGCACCGAGAGCTGTGGGAACAATTCCCAGGAGCCTGAGGAGCCTGGTAAGGACAGAGCCCCCACTGGTTTAGAGAGGGGTGAGATGGCTGCTCTGAGCCTGCCTCTGGCAGTGAGGGAGATGAGAAGGGTTGAGTTCCTCTCTGCAGGCTTGGTGCTTCCTGGTGCCTTGAGTTCAAATCCTGCACTGGCACAACCTGCCTCAGCCCTGCCCTCCATGCGCCTTGAGAGGCTCTGACACTGAGTCCTCTGAGGGAATCCACAAAATTAAAGGGTTTTGGGAAAGCTGCAAAAGGCAGGTCTCAGATACAGTAGAACTGTGATTGCAGCTAAGCAGCAGTCATGAGATAGGCCAGAAGAAAAATTAAACTGTAGAAAAGCAAGGACAAAGAGAACAATGGTCTGTGTATTAACGCTGGTCTAGAATAACTCTCTAAGCTACAGAAAAGTTTATCTAGCAAGATATTGGGAAGGTTGAAGCTTAATAATGGAGCTCAGTGCATTGTGTTTTAAGGCTTACAAGTAGGTATTGTATTCGAAATAAGCAAGCATTGTTTTAATCAAAGGTACCTGTGCTTATAGTGATTGGATATAACTACTGTCAATGTGCTTTTGCTTTGTGTGATTGGTCAAAAAACTTATAAAGTAAGATGTAACATTAAGTTCTTTGTCTGCTGCCTGGGATGTGAGCTGCTGGCATCTTCCCATTGTCATACCCATGTAATGAGACTGATGCTGGAAAACAAACAGCTCGAGGCGCGTTCCTAAGCAGCCCCGGCCCGTTCGTGATTTCTACATAGCCCCCTACCAGCGTCAAATGGCACGGCTTGATTTGCAGGGCAGACAGTCTTAAACATCTGCAATATCCTATCAGAGTCCTAGTATGGCTTCATTCAAAGAAAGAGGAGAGTGCACCTAACACTGACCACTTGTTAGGCAATGTCTTTTACCTTGCCCTTGTACCCCTACAGAGAGGCTGTCTGCAAAATGCCCAGAACACCATCCAAATCTGCAGCAAGGACAGGAAAAGCAGGCAGAGAATCTTTCTGTTTTCAAGGTCCCCCTTCCTAGGCGACTTGACCCTTTCTACCTGATTCTCACTTGAGATCTACCCATGATAGAGCACTGCAGGAAAACACTTTAAAGGATCATTAATCAGGACCTGCTTGGAAAGCAAGGGTAGAAACTCTTTCCCTCCCTGATGGGCTGTGGGCTGGCAACTGCTGCTCTGAAGATGTGCAGCTGCTCCTCTCTGGAGAGGCCATGGAAGGGCTGTGATGGTCTGCGGGAACCAGAGGAACGATGAGCTCAGGTTGGCATTTAAGCTTCATGGGAACAAGCAGAATGAAGAGCTCACAGTGGAGATGAAATTTGCCTGTGCCTGGCTCCTCTGATGAAACCCCAAGAAGTCCAGATGAAGCAAACACCTTCTCCCAAGCAGCTAGGAAAACCTCAGAGTCCTGAGCACCTGCACTTAGCCTGGAAGGGCATGGAGGCAGCTCTGAATCCTCAGGGGAGGCAGCACTGAGGTCCTGGTATGAGAGCGCTGTGTAGCAGTGAGGGAAGGAAAAGGGAAGCAAAGGGAAGGCTGGGTCACTATTGGTCTTTGGGTGTGTTTCCCTTGGCAGCAGCTGTACTGTCAGGGGAAACAAAAGCTCCCTGAATTGTTAAAACTGAAAATCAGGAACAAAGACTCTCTAACTAGTCAAGGTTACAAAGTGGTATGTTCATTACGCCGGCGGACGGCACAGGGGAGGGTCATTCCCGAAATGCGTGACTGCTGGCTGGGCTCGGCTCGGCACGGCACAGCACAGCAGGATCCAGCAGGACAGGGAAGGGCAAGGCAGGCAGGGAAGGGCAGGGCAGGGCACTGGGAGCAGTGACAGGCTCTGTCCCCACGCTGCACCCCATGCCTGGGTAACCATCAGGGACAGAGAGGAAGGACATTGCTCTGTCTTGGCTGCGGAAAGGATGAAAAGGGGGAGTTAGAAAACATTCATTTGGACTCCTTTTCAGCAGACTAGCTGGTTTTATCTCACCATGTCTGCCTGTCTTTGGCAGAATTGGCACATTTCTCGTGATTCGGAGTCAGCTACGGCAGCAGGAAGGGGCAGCAATTTTGTCAGCATTGATATCAAAGGCAAAGTGCTGCACCATGATGGATGGTGCTTTCTTCAGGGGATTTCTGACCTTGAGTGGTAGCAAACTCACACTGGCGTCTTCCCAAATGGCGTTGCCGTTTTATTTCCACAGGAATCATCTCTTCTTTTTCTTCCCCCCCCAGGCAAATGCCTCCTGCAGCCAGCTCCTGTCACTGTAGACTGACAAAGGAGGTCTTGCAATGGAGAAAGACTCCCTAGAGCTGCTGTGGAGAGCTGAAGGGGGAAGCTTTGTCCCTTAGTCTTGAAGTCTTGTTGGGGAGCTGCTTGTGCTTTGGGGGATGGACACCAATGTTGTTTATCCAAGGCTTGTAGGTTCATTCCTGAGCTTCCTGACACACCACAGAGACTTTGGGGTTGTCATATTGGCAAACAAATTTCAGTCTGGGCACTTCTTGAAATGCTTCAATTATTCTTTTTTTTCCTTTTCTGCGGAAATGTTGTCATCATCTATTCCTTCCAGAGAATCTTTTCCTACTTTTTGGGCAATTCCTTTTGCTGCCCTCCCAGACCAGGCCAATTCCCAGGGCTCCTTCCCAAAGTGAGGTGCAGCCCATGGCCTCCACTCTCCAGCTGGAACAGAAGGAAGCAGAGAGTTTGCGGTTGTGGGAGAGGAGCTCCTCTCTCCTGCCTGCTTTCCCTTTGGGACAGGTTGGTGTGTGCTCATTTGGTAAAGGCAGGTTTAAACTCTGAAGCAGTTGTGTTTCAAACTGCTCCCTTCTCCAGCTCTTCTGTGGGTATCCTTGGACAAAAGGCCTCTTGGTGGGAGCTCTCTGTGGCAAGTTAAGGAAGGAAGTTGATATTTCAGGGTTGTGACTGCTGAAAGCAGCTGGTTTCCGGAGGTGTCCAGAGCTGGGAGTGGCTCCTTTTCTCACCTGCCTGCAGAAAAGGAAGTTGCAAAGTGGGAATTTCATTTGTGCAGATGGCCACCAGAGGTGTTTGCCAAGAGATGGGCTGGCAGAGAGGCAGGTCTCGTGCTAAACTGGCTGTGTGTTTGTTTTGATGGTGGGGAGGGTCAGAGATGCAGACACACACCAGCTGAAGGAACAGTGTAATTTACTGTAATGCAAAAGTGCAAAAAACAGTCAGGAAAGGATAAGCTAAGCAATGCACCTCAGCATTATTACAAAAGGGTGCCTCTGGTGATTCAGGAAGATCCATCACCAGGTAGCCCAATGGTTTCCCCTTCATCCAGAGCTGCACATCAGCTGGGGGAAGCTGTCCCAGCCCAGCCCTGCAGAGCCACGGCCGGGAACCGGGAAATCCTGCGGTGCCTCCACCTTTGGCGGCCACGAGGCTCCCGAGTGCGCTGTGAGAGTAGCCCGGCTCTGACAGTGCTGGACGAGCAGTGTGCCAGAGCTTCTGCTGGGGGCACAGCTGGTGTCATTCTCCTCTTGGTTTTCTCCCCAGGCCTGGCCAGGGCTCAAGGAGGAACCAAGGCCAGGTGTGGCCTTGTCCATTTTCCTCACGCAGAAAAGTGACGATGTGTTTCACCAGTGAATGGATGCAACAATCCTTTTGATAATAACACTTAGTTAAGGAGCAGGTACATAGAACATGGGGTTGGAAAGGTCATCTAGAGGGCAGCTTTGGCTCAGGTCCTGTTGTTGAGGCTTCAGTCAGGGTCTGTTGTTCAGGCCTCAGTCCTTCAGTACTTTGTGGTGCAAATCACACCTGTGCAGAGCTGCAAACAAACAAGTCTGTCCTTAGCACATTTGAGACAGGGAACAGCATTAGCCCTGCAAGGCCAGGCTGGGGCCAAGAGCAGAAGGCCAGCACCCTGCTTTTGCCCCCAGGCAGCCCTGCAGAGCAAGCAGCCCCTCCTGCCCAGGGGCTGAGGTGCCCGAAGCTGCCTCCCCGCTGTGCAGCTCTGCAGAGCCCGCGGGGCGCAGGGTCCTGGGCAGCCAGGGCAGCCCGGCTGCCTTGGGGCACAAGGAGTGGCCCAGAGAGAAGCTGCTGCCCTCTGCTTTGGAACTGTTCCTCAGAGTCTTGTCATTAATCCACAGTGTCTGATGTGTTTTCCTTTCCTCTCCCAAATTTAACACAGCTTTTTGAGAAAACTGACAGATGTAGCTGCTGCTGGTGGTGATGCTTTTGTCTGCAGGTAAGGGGAAGTGATTTGAACCAAAGACAGAGTCCATTAACACCCCAGCCTTTGCCAAGTCAAGAAAACCATTCACAATTGGGCTACCAGTGCTCAGCAGTTTTCCTAGGTTTTGGAAAGCTACCACCTTAAGAAACCCAACAGATTTTCCTCCAAGAGGATACCAGCAGTAGCATGATGCCAGTGTTTTCCACTCCTTTTCTGTGTCTTTTAAGAGTTCCTCAGTGTCCAGGAGGAATGAAATGACCTGTGATAATGGGATTTGAGAGCTCGGTGTTGTTCGTTGCCACATGAGTGTTCATGACAAGCTGGACACCCCACTCGTGGCTCTGTTGAGTTAAATTCATCCCAATTCTGTGCAAACAGCAGCCTCGAGATGCTGAGAAGAGCAAGCACAGTGGGTGGGTGTGCATGCACGCACCCGGGGGCTGACTGCTCTGTGGGCAGATGGTTTTGCACTGTTGTAAATCTTCACTCTCCCAAGCTGAAAGGCTATTTCAAATAGATATCTTCAATGAAAATATATATCAAAAAATAAAATTGTCCAAAAATACATGTGCATTAAATTTTTATGCATATAATATAATACAATATAATATAATATAATATAATATAATATAATATAATAAATATATGAGATCAGTTTTGAAGCCATTGCTTGTGGGGGATATTAGATGATCTCCTAGTGTTTGTACATTTCAGTTTCTGCTACTGCTGATCCTAGCAGCAACTCCCTGTCAGTTCTTCCAGGTCACTTCACACAAAGGGATTCCATCATTTCAGTGCCTGTGAGAGCTTGGCACTGAAATGCCAAGTTGATTCCCAGCTCTCCAGCCTCCTTCTGGATTTGGGGGCATCTCAGCACTTGTGTCCATGGCCCTTCCTTCATCCCCAGCCTGCAGCAGTCACAGTCGCTGCTGCCTCCCCCTTGCTGCAGCTCATTTGCCAAAGTGCTGCCAAAGGCAGCAGAGCTGGCTCAGGATCCCTGCTGGCTTCTGCTCTCTGGGATGAGCTTCAGGAGGACACTTGGAGCACTTTCCTAAAGAGCTGCCTGTGGGATGAGGGGTTTGTCGTCCTCGGGTGGCTCCTGCTTGGATTCTGTGCTCATGGAGCCCCGGAGTTTTCTCAGCAGCCTCTGCAGCGAGTTCTGAGCCACCGTGGGGCTCTGCTGCCAGCCCAAATCTGCGCTTCCCTTGCCCAGCCTGAGTGCAGGGGGGCATGTGCTGGGCATGGCCGGAGATTGGCATGGCCAAAATCCTCCAGCATTTACATCTGCCCATGGCTTTGGGTAGCACAAATCTATGCTTACTTCAGTTGAAACATTGCATTTATTGCAGATAGTTACATCCGCACTACTAATGTACAAATACACAAACATTAACTTATGTTTAAAAATGAAATTTATTTTAAATTGCAACACCTGTGTTACCAATATAGAAACACAGAAACATCAATTTATGATTAAAATCTAATTTATTTTCAGAATTGTGCTATGTAAATATATAGAGATATCAACTTCAATGAAAAAAAAAATTACTTTATTGCAACCCTCTGCAACAACTCACTGTACACAAATATTAAAGTTACTGAATTGAAGTTCAACAATTAAATTTATTACATATTACTACAACTGTACAGCCCATATACAAATACAGAAACATCAATATCCCTCTCTAAAGAATCTCAGATCCAGAACTAAATAAATAGAATTTTAGAACTATACAACTCCATACATAATAAATAGAAGTAAATACATATATAGGCATAACAATATAGAGATGTAAACATGCATTGCATATTTCATGACATATAACATGACAATATAATACAAAAATAACAAACCTGTCTATAAGTACACAAATATCAATGGACCAATAGAATATTCTATACATCCCCAGCAATAGAAATGCACAGCTACAGAGCTGTACAAGTATGTAAACAGATGAATATACACGCATCAATATAACAATATACATACATAATATCCCTATACAAATATCAGCCCGTGTATGTAAATATCCCTATACTTGTAACTATCCAAATCTAACTACACATCCATAAACAGCACTAGATCAGGAGGGATTGCAGCCGCCGATGTTCCCAGGCTCTCGCTCGGGCTCCTCCTCCCAAGCAGAGCAGCTCTCCTGGACAGGGACAGCAGATGGGACATCTGGCAAGCAAAGGGAACACTGAGTGAGTGTGGGGACGTTTCCCTTGGCAGTGGCTGCGCTTCCATCAGGGAAGAGGAAATGTCAGAGCCTCCCCAGGAGGGTCAGAAGGAAAAGCAGCCGAGCGGGCCGGGCTGTGGTGAGCTGTTCACTTCTTTCTGGCATCCCAGTTGCTCTGAGGGAACTCCCTCATGTCAGGTTATTGAACCACCTCTGCACTTATCAAGACTGTGGCCCCCAAATCAATCAGCATTTATGTCTCCAGCTGCTTGCACCAATGACAGGGAATGTCCTCTAACGGTGCTGGGGCACAAAGTTACCTTGCACAGGTCATCTGACAGGGCCTTGTTCTTTCTGTGCTTCCTGTGTTTCTCCTTAACTTCCACCTGGAATTTTTACAGCATTTCTTTTTCTTTCCCCTTGATCAGTGCAGAAATGCGTGTTTCTCTTCCAAGTTGCAGTTTGTTCAGTGATCCTCTCAAGCCTTTTCTCAGAAGCTTTTACCATGGAATTGAGCGTTAATTTCAGCCATTTTGGTGATTTTCTGTGAGATTTATGCAAGTCCTGTTCATTGGGCACCATTTAGGAAGGTACAAAAGAGAAAAAGGATGTTCTGTATGTCAGTTCACTAGTGGAATATCTATGGATAGAGAGAGTGATTAGCTGAATTTTACATCTACTCCTAACCTGAAAGTGCAACAGGTAATTTGGGGAGAAATTAAAGTGCGATTTCTCCTTCTACCAGCCTGTATTCAAATGTAAAGTAAATAGAGCAGGGTGAGAATGTCACTGTTCAGCTCCTGAAGTGCCTTATTAAGGTGTTCTTAAAGTAATGGAGATAAAATCTGGGTGGGCATTCCTAATTTCCAGTCACTCATTGACAATTTCATTGACTCTGAAAACAGCAGAGATGTGCACATCTCCTTATCAATCCATTTGGGGATGGTTTAGGTTCAGATTCTGTGAGGCTTTAGATTTTTAGATCTCTAGACAATGTTTCCAGGAATCTAAATAGCTTTCAGGAATTCAACATTTTCCTTTTTTCTTCAGTCCTTGTCACTTGTTCACCAGAGACCTTCAGTGAATGGATTCCACTCTAATCCATCTCCAAGCTGAATCTCCCAGCTGTGTTCACACTGGTGGTTCGTGTGTCTCTTCTGCACAGTGCAATTTTAAAATCTTCGTTCCTTATTATCTCTGCCCTTCTTTTTCTGTTTTAGCTTGCAAATGCATGCAGATGTATCAGAAATGATACACCTAATTTCTGATGCATCAGTTCCTGTCTAGCAATTTCATTTTATCCTGTTCTGATGTTATGCTAGCCTTCTATGTTTTATTCTAAGTGGTCTCCTGTTTTCTTGTACGTGGAAGTTTTACAATGCAATGCTCTCATTCACCTGCTTTCATGAAACCCTTCATTAACATTAGCACAAGTAACTGTGTGATTCCCTTCTGCTTTGCAGAAGATTTGGGAAACTCAGGACCTGCTCAGCTACAGAAAAACATACATGGTGCTTGGTAATTCCCCTAAGAGCTTAAGTTAATGGTAAACAACTGCAGCTTATTCATTTCACAGAAATTGGGAGAAAAGACATTGCAAATATTGAGGAATGTAGTGCAATATTGATGGGCATCCCTCAGTTATGCAGACAGACTGATGCCACTGGCAAAATTCCCTGTTTTCCAAAGGTTTTCATTTGCTTTGGCTGTACTTCGTAAGGCTGCAGGTTACATTTCCCTTGATTTAAGGAAGTATCTTGGCAGGTGTTCTTGGTGATATATCTTGCTAATTCTGCCCTTGGAGGAATTACTCAGTTCTGCAGTCCTTATTACACACCCTGTTCTAAAAGACTTTTATACTATTTTCCCTCTCTCTGTGTTTTCAGACTTGTTCAACAAGGTTTTCTTTCTAAGAATATTAATCACAATATCCCAAAGAATTAAAAAATGCTTAGGTATTTTTTCCCTAAGTATTTACTAAGGAAAAATAAGTAATAAAAAAAAACCTTGTATGCATGCTGGATGTAAAATACAAAAAGAAATAAACTTGAGAGTTCTCCCAAAAACCTTAAGAAAAAAACCCCCATGTATTCTATAAAACCCAGAGTATTCATCTACAGTATACAAAAATGGGCATGTTCTAGAAGAGAAAATTTGTGCAACGGTTCTGCACAGAATTCTATGCTTTCAAGCTGTTTGCCCTTCAGGGGCAGTGCCATTCTCTGAACTGCAATGCTCTGAGCATGTTCTGCTCACCATGGCAGCTTTCTGCTCTGCCCTGGTACAGATCATCCTCCCAGCAAAGGGGGAGTGCAGCCACCACAACTCGCAGCACCTTCCCACACAGCAAGAACCTGAAGGACAGAGATA
Source organism: Melozone crissalis (assembly GCF_028551555.1). Lineage (NCBI taxonomy): Eukaryota > Metazoa > Chordata > Aves > Passeriformes > Passerellidae > Melozone > Melozone crissalis. Next base: position 494,007 of record NW_026535975.1, read on the forward strand.
GCTTTCACCAGCTGCTGCGGGTTCTAATAGTGCCACCTCTCAGCTGCCGAAAGCCTGAATTTCTGTGTTGCAGTGAGTTAGTTTATTGAGTCAAATGTTCGGTTATATAGTGGTATGCTCAAGTGCTCCCCGAGTTATTACAGTTAGCTTCTCCCCTATGTTATGCCCTCCTACCCGAGTGTCCCTCAAGGAATGCCCTCCCTCCTCACCAGATTTTTCCCTGTCTGTCAAGACAACCCAGCCCCTTTGCCCCATCCATCAGCCCAAACCCTACCCTTTGTTCCAGAAAGTTCCCTGTCCCTCACCCTAAGATCCAATCCCTATCACAACGCTCTCTCTTCCCCTTGTTCTGATTTGTTGTAGCCCTCAAAACCACACCCCAAGAGTCGCTTATTGGTTACTTTATGGTGTCCACCCCTGGCTTGAAAGATTTTAAAAACCCCTGCACAGGGCGGCTGGGGGTTCTCTGAACATCTCTTCTTTTTGGGAATTCTCTGCTGTGAACCTTCCCCCTGCCTGTCCTGATGAAATTGCTGCACTTTGCACCACAGAAGAGCCTCCTCTGCTTCCTTCACTCGGATTTTCTTGGCTTTTTTAACAGACACAAGAAGCATGAGTCCAAAAAACTTTGCTGTTTGTTCCTGCCCTCCTTTTCAATAACTCTTTTCTACTTTAATGCAAAAGTCTCTTTTCCTATATGGATGGAATGATCTGGAAAGGCAGCTCCTTCCGGCTGTCAGGCACCATGGGAGTTTTCCCTTGTCTCTGATAAGGATTTGGTGAATTTTCCATTGGTCACTTGGTGGTTGTCACCATGGGCTGAGCTCATTGGCCGACTCTGCTGTCCCCAGGGGATGCATTGGGACGCCAAGCCCCTCATGGCTGGGATTCGGGGTTGGGCGGACTCGGAGCGCCCAGAGCCTCAGGCGCCCTGTGTCCAGGGCGCAGGTGGAGTAGGAGGACATGAGGCTCGCTCTGGGGCAGCTCTGCCCTCTCAGCCTTTGCCTTGAGCCCTTTGCTTCTTTTCCACGAGCCCTGATCCCCGTCCTTGGCCAAGGGCCCCCGCAGCCCTTTCCAGGGCTGCAGGAAAAGCTGCCTCAGTCACAGAATCACAGAATCACTGGCTTGGAGGAAACTTTCAAGATGATCGAGTCCAACCTATGGCCTAATACCTCAACTAAAGCACGGCACCGAGTGCCACTTCCAGTCTTCTTTCAAAGGCTTGCAGGGATGGTGAGTCCACCAGCTCCCTGGAGGGGTCTGTCCCAGGAAGAATCAAGATAACACTGGGGCCTTCTACTCCCTGGCACTTGGAGCTCTGGAAGTTTGTCTTTCTGCTTAGGCAAAGGCCATGGAAAAGGACTTGAAAAAGTAGTCACAAATCGAGTCGCCTGTAGAGCTCTAAATTGATATGCAATGAATACAGAAAAGATAGAAAAGTAAAAATGCAAAACCAAAATGGCATCAGCAAAGTCTTGGGCATGAGCACATAGCTGCAAAGGGTCTTCTCAGCCCTATTTCTTTGTATTTCTGGGAACCAGAGGAATCCTGCTTGAGCCTCTGGGGAGATGGGTTTGGGAGGTAAAAGTTCATGTCTTTTTTCTCCTTGGGGCAGCTCCTGTTGCTAGCATCAGCTGAGCCTCTCTCCAGGCTGATGCCTGTTCTGATTGTTGCAGCAAAAAAACTGATGGCAGACAGAAGACACTGACGCTTGCAGAGACGTGACTTTTTCCAGTGCCAGCTGGGAGTGGGAGTCAGAAGAAAAACTCGCGAAAGCAAAACTCCATTGGAAGATTGCCTTCCTTTTCATTCCATAAAGAAGCTCTAGATCCACTTGTGAATTGTCAGTTGTTTGTTAAGGATGGGAAGTTCTCTTTCATTATTTTTTTCATGTGGTTTGGAAGTGGAGGAAGCTCTCGTTCATTCACAAACTCCAGACCAAAGTGCCTTTGGAAGATGGCCCACATGGCAGTTTTTGCCCAGCCATGGTACTTGTGGATATAAGAAAGCAAGGGCAATGGTATTTGCAGCCAAAACCCAGTAAAGCTTGGCTCAGCCAAAACATCCTGGGGAGATAGAGGCCTCCAGCTGTTCCTAGAAATCAGCAGAGTTCCAGCCAAATGGTTGGGTAGCACTGAGTGCAATCTCTTTATTTGGATCAGAGCCTTGCTCAGCTGAAGAAGCAGAAAGATCAGCAAGGAGCTCCCAAAGGCCCATCACATCATTTTGATTTTGCTCATCTTGTGTGAGTTTGCAACTAAACATGTGTTTGCAGTTGAGCTAATGAGAGAAAAAAAAAAGTAAATAGAGGCTTTATGGTAGGGCCGTGATGTTCCACAAGAGGAATCACTGGTGTGCATTTCATTGGACCTCTCTAAATCCTATAAAAGTATTGTAGCCCTGATTTAAAATAGGCCGATATGAACCAACTTGGAGAGACAGAAACTAAAATGGCTTATGGGGGTCTTTTTAAGAGTGAGAAAAACTACCCAAAAGGTGTTGTTTTGTGACACTTTAGAATATACTACCTGAAAATTACCAACTGCAATAAATCAAGAGTTTAAAATGCAGTGTTTAGATATATGAATAATTAAAACCACAAAAATGTGCAGATATGAATGCATGTTTTCATAAAAATCATGAAATTATAGATAAAAAAACACATGCCCTGAACTACAATGCAAAGGCAGGTAGAACTGTACTTGAATGATCTCTTTTTAGATTGCTGGAGTTTTTTCCTTGTGAGGAGGAGCTAGGGTATTGCTGAAGAAAAGTGGCACCAGCAGGACGGGGCAGCGTGCCGTGCTCCGTGCAGAGGCTGCCAGGGGCTGCCCGAAGAGCGCCCTGCTGCAGCCAGAGCCCTCCTGGCCTGGGGCCCGGGAGCAAAGGGCCAGGGCAGGCACCTCCTCCTCTCCTGGCCCTGCCACCACTCCCTGCTGCTGCTGCTGCTGCTGCTGCTGCTGCTGCTGAGGGAAAGAGAAGACTCTCCTAAGGCCCCGTGAACAAATGCACTTGCACAGCCCTGGGGATGCCAGTGAAGGAAACCATGTGTCACATAATGCATGCGTGACCAGAGTCACCAAACACCACCTAAATATGGAATTGTTGCACCTCTCTAGGACAGGCAGAAATTTAAAGAATTAACTGGGGACTTGAGGGCAGAAGAGGCCGGAGGAGGAAAACAACTCTGAGGGGAAAAAACCCCACCATATCTGGAGGGGAAAACATCTCCACCTGCTCAGAATTAGTCGAGGGAGCATGTCTCTAATCCTCTCCTGAAAGGGATGCTTTAGGTGACCTTTGCACTGCCAGCTGCCTTGGACCCGAGCCAGGAATGTTCAATTATGTAAATGTTACATGGATTGATGAATAGATAGATAGATAGATAGATAGATAGATAGATAGACAGAAAGATCTCATACTCAGCATCCTCGGCCAGACACAGCAAGTGCTGGCTGCTCAGAAACTTGCACCTCTGCCTTGCACTAAAGACAGCACCCCCCACAACGGGCATTTACTCTCTTGAAATGATGAGCGGCCATGGTGCGACCATGGCTGGACAAAGGCGGTGGTCGTCTTTCTCGTTTTCCTCCTCCCTGGCTTCTTCTGCAATAGCAGAGAGAACCAGGGGAAAGACGGCTCTTGCTCTTGTCGCCTGTGGCAAGAGAGAATCATAGGGGGACAGGCTGTTACCTAGTGCTTAGAACCCCATTTCTCCTCACATCTACAGCCACATCTTCTAAGGAGAGTTCATCAACATTGTTAACAATGGCATTCTATGTGACTCCAATCTCTACCTATGTGCAAAAGGAGTCAAATAGTAGATTGAGAAGGAAACACCATATACAGCAAAAAGCGCAGGAGCAAGATGGTGAATCATTGTAGCACTGCTCTGCAAGTTTGCAGGCTGTGCTGCAACACCGGAAAAAACAAGGCCTTTGTAAGTGTGCAGCTACCCACCGAAAAATGTCTCAAGCTCGAGGATCCTCCTGCACTGAGCAAGGCCTAGGGCTGCTCTGACACTCAGGCCTTCCATGCACAAAGGCAATCTTCTGATGTCACTACGACAGGGTGGCAACCATGCCCTGACATCACAAAGCAAACACTCCATGTTGGTCTGTGAATTTATGCACAGCAATAACCAACCTTCCCTACAGCAAACACAAAAGAGCCTGGGAAGTTCTTCTCTGTCACAAGTAGCACAAATTCCCCTCATGGGCCAAACCCTGTTTTTCAAGGGATCCAAGAGTAACTCCAGGAGTGCCCCAAGCACCTACAGCCTGTACCCCAGCTGAGCACTCAGATGGGACAAAAGCAAAGGAAACCAGACCAAGAAAATGGCCAAAAGCATTGCCCACCTGAGAAATGACCCACCCTTTAACATCTTAAAGATTTAGTAAACCCTTAGAAAGGACTGAATAAGGAAAGATTGCAACACTGGGAGTCTCCATGACTAGCAGCCACATGCTCATCTACAAAAGGGATTCTCTGCCTTTTATACCCTTAGCCCCTCCCAATGTTTTGTCAGTCAACTCTTTCTTCGCTGTCCATTGGTGGAGATTACTTTCTTGCATCTTGACTGGAGGTCAGGTGTTGTTACACCCTGCCTGCTGGTCACAAGCCAGCCCTCCCCAAATGCCCTGACTACCAAGGCTATTAAAAGAGGGACGAGAAAGAGGACTATGGGAGGACATATTACAATAACAGCACTTTACATTTGAACATAATATCTATCCACATAATAGCTATCTCTTAATTGTGAGAACCAACTATTACATTACTCACCTATAATGCACAGAACCAAGAGAGAAGGCACTGTTGGCATAACAGCTGAAATCCTTCCTAACAAATCTCCCCACATATTTGCACATTTATTGGACATGGCCAGGACTCCTGTGAATGTACATCTCTGCCTTTCTTTCCCTTTGGAAGAAGTCAAACTGGCAACTTGTGGGGAAACCAAGGGCTTTGTGGGGGCTGCATTGCTCTGCATACACCCAGGCCACCCGTGGCACAGAGCTTTGGTGCCTAAAAGGATAAGCCAGCTGGAAAATGTTTCATTTTGACCTTTCTTACCTGCTAACAGAAGCTGCTAAAATGAAAGTTACAAAGCAGGACCTGATCCCTCCTGCCAGCTCTGGGTTACAAAGGAGGCATTACTTTATCTCAGTGCTGGGTGCATAGGGAATCACTTCCCTAAGCCCTGCACACCCAGGAATCTCACCTACCAGTTTGTATCCAGGGAACTAAGACATATTCAATACTTTGCTGAAACTCATAGGCTAAACATTACCTCAAATTTATTGACATATTTCAATCACTTCTCAGAATTTACTGACATCAGAATAGGAGTGTTCTGTAGGTCCCTGCTGGTCGTTGACACAGGTTCAAGAGGAGATCCATGCACAAAAGAACCTAAGACACAACTAGGCTTGCACATTTATGCCATTAGTTGCAGTAGCAAATAATACATACCAACCCCTGGATTCCTAAAAATCCGCTGAGCAGGAGAAGGAGATGGAGCGTGGTTCTCGGCAGCAGGGGCAGGTAGGCAGTGCACTTTCAGGACATCCCCTGGATCAAAACGCTGTGCATCTCATCCTTCTCACCCTTCCAGCTCAGAACCAGGCCTTGTATCTCCTGCTCAGGAGTGGAATTTTCCCAGTTACAGCATCAGCTCACACATAGCTGGCTGTGAGATGATGGCTCAGGATGACTCCATGACTCCCTGCCACCGAGGGCTCCATTATGCATCGTTCCACTTTCAAAGCTTAACTACCCACCAATTGACCAATACATTGTTTCTCTTTCAAGGGTCAAGGTCCCACCTGTTAAACAAGACACTTTCCTTCACTGTCTTGTCAACCTGCTCAAACATGGATCAAATATGGCAGGGCTTCAGGCACAACTCTGGTTCCTGACACAGTCATTTGGGAAATATTCCCATTCCTCAAATTCTCCTTTGGTGGTCAAGAGCCTACTAAAAACACTTTCTTCCCTTTGAATGCATTCCAGCTACCTTCTTAGCAGGAGCACTCTCCTTATTCACAAGGCCAAGATAGCCACTTGCACACAGTAAGCACTGCAGTGGGGGAATACAGGCTTCAGCACTCCTGTTAAAGCTAAAGGAATTCACAAGACTAAGCCCTGTTTGTTACATGCCTCTCCTTCCTATTCCGGGAATCAAACACAAGCGTTTCATCAATACACCCTGCAGGTGCCCTTGCTGAGTGAAGCCACATTGCTGTGTCAGTAAAGCAGCTGGGACTCAGTTTCTTCATGCAGGAAAAACCAATTCTTTATTCACATGACTCATTTTTATACTGTTTTCACAGACCTCGTGTTCAACTCCCACTGGCTGGTAGTTTCCTTGCCACACAATTTATTGCTTAGAAGGTGTATTAGTGTGTAATATGCAAAGATTCACTCTTTTTAAGAATCACTCTTACTCAGGTGATTACATTTTTCTTTCGTGGACGCTCATGGGACAGATTTCTTGTTTATTAGAAATGCAAACAGTTTTCTTAGCACAATAGCCTGTTGTGCTAACTGCACTCATCCCTATTCCTATGGGAAGTTAGCTGGCTGCACGTAGAAGAGGTAACAGGCTAGCTGGGAATTTACCATAGCAAGGCCTGATTTTATAAGGCCTTCCTTTCCTAATCCGCCTACCTGTGTGCAACGCATTATGACTTTGTTTCAGAAATTAATGAAGAAAACACAGATTCTCTACTGAAACCCTTCTGCCCCCTTCCAAATCAGTTCACTCCTCAAGCACAAGCCTCAGGCACATCCCCAATTCCCTCTCTCCCAGCAGCTCAGAGCTGCATTGCACAGGGCTTGATGTGCGCCAGAGAGCACAAAGCAGGCTGGCCTGGTGGGCCTGAATATTTCTGCCAAACACTCAGCATCTCACACCTTTGCTCAGGCTCAGTGCAGAACTGCAGGATTGCAGGCACTTCCTCCCAGAGCTGCATGAGGCACTGGATCCTGCAGATGTGCCCTGCCAAGCTGTCCCTGCCTCACGCTGGCCTCGCTTCCCCTGGCACAAGTGCCGGGCCTGAAGGAGGCTGCCCTGTGCTCCAGCCTGCCGAGCAGCCCAGCTCCCTGCCCCGGTGCCCAGAGTGCTGCACACACTGCTGGCCTTTGCCAGGAGTTGAAGGGCAGACGGCAGAAGAGGAGGAATCCTCAGCCAGCCCAGCGGCCCTCGGCTGCCCTTGGCCTTTCTCTGCTCCTGGGCACACTCCAGACGGCCAATCTCCTCCAGCCAAAGAGATTATTGCATTTAGGGATACAAATCCAAGTGGCAGGAACCCCAATGCTCTCCAGTCACAGCTGAAGGCCTGCATCTGCACAGGGTGTTTGGGCTGCCTCATTCTTCCTTTGGTTTTGCCTTCAAATGCCATTGCCCTTTCTGCCTCAACTAGAAATACCACAGCTGTGCCATAACCAGCCAGTGGGTCATATTCCAAAGGTAGTGTGGTCTGGAGAGGATGAATGAAGAAGAGACCTCCTTGCTTATGAAACCATACAAAAGAAGCCATATGTGTGACTTAGCACCAATAAAAAACAATTGGTAATTCAGAAGGAAATGTTGAATTTTCTGAAGGGGTCAGAAGGAGGAGAATCTTCCAAATGAATTGATGTTTCAGAAACTTCAGTAATTACAACTCTAATCTATAATTCTATGCTACAAATCTCTTCAGCAACCCTACTCTACAATCCTACTTTAAATTGGTAACAGAGATTACATCTTGACATGATTGCTATGTTCTCGTCTCCTAGGGTTAGGGTTCGGCTTAGGCTTAGGCTTAGGCTTTGGTTTAGGCTTAGGCTTAGGCTTAGGGTAAGGGTTAGGGATAGGGATAGGGTTAGGGATAGGGTTAGGGTTAGGGTTTGGGTTTGAGTTAGCATTTAAGGTTAGGGTTAGGATTTAGGGTTAGGGTTTAGGGTTAGGGTTATTCGTCTTCTTCACTGAGTTGATGAGTTGTTCCAGGATGAATGGTGGCTTGGCTGAAGTTAAAAATGGGTGCTGTCCACCGGAAAAAAAAATACAACAAAGAATAGTGAACCATTACTTTCCAAGCTCATTGCTTCAGGGACTCAATCAGGATACATCAAGTTCCTGGAAAGACCCAGAAAGAGGAGCAATGGGACCATCTGCTCCCCAGTCATCCCCAATGTGCAAGACCTTGCCATCACAGGCAAACCTGGCCCAGAATCCCACTCATCTGTTTATTGTGATGTCTTCATCATGCTGGGATTTTTGCCCTGCCAGTGCTCTAGAAATGGCGCTATCTGTCCCTGGGTTTTCTTCTTTCAGGAAACTCCAATGACTCACATAGGCCCCTGCCTTTGAAAGACAGGCACTGTGCTAATTCCCACAGGGACAGAAAGCAGTGTCTACCGTTCCATGCCCTGCCCCTCGTGTGCTGGATGGCACCTTCCTTCCCAGCAGGGCCAGTGAGCCGCTTCGGAGAGGAGCAAGAGCAGCTAACACCTGATTCTGAGCAGCTAACACCTGATTTTGAGTAGACTCTGCTTGCTTTTGTAACCCTAATCCTAATTCCTTTAAAGTTTCTGCTATAAATGCCTGTGAAGCTGTTGGCATTAATGCCATTCGCTCTAAAGCTTCCTCAATAGTCCAATTTGCCCCTAAAGTAGCTAACACTCTTGCATTTGCCTAACAGGTTCACTTTTTACTCCAAACTAACCATAGAACGTAATTGAGCTAACATCTTCCAATCTAAGGGATTATATTCCGCTATATTATGTGTAAGGTTCCCCTGTGCCTCATACTGTGGTGTGTATGTAACCGGACATGCAAGATTAGAAACTATTTCCACCGCCTCGCCATCCCCCATTTGCATTACTTCTTTTGCCATAGCAGCCCAAGCTTCCCTCCTCTGTTTAGCCATCTCCCCCCATAGATCACGGTGTGCCCCTGGGATGGGATCTGGCTCTTTAAGGGTGCTATGCTGCTGGCACCTCGGTACCGAGACCGAGTTCTCGCACGGGGAAGGCGGTGGAGCAGGAGCCGACTCGCGCGGGGAAAGCGGCCCCCCCCGCTGAGGCCGGCTCGCGCAGGGGAAGTGGCCCCCCCACCGGAGGCGGCCCGCTCGGGGGAAGCGGCAGAGGCAAAGGCGGCGGCGGAGGCGCAGCTGGCTTGCTCCCACCCCCACCATCCGACCCGCCTGAAGCTGGCGGCGGAGGCAAAGCTGGCTTGCTCTTACCTCCACCATCCAACTCGCCCTCCCCCTCTGACAGGAAGGGTGCAGACGGTTCCACTGTGTCTATAGGAAAATCCTGCACACCACTCTGCTGGGGACTCTTAGGCATAAGTATCTTAGTTACAGAAGGTGCCAGGGGATCATCCTCACGACCATACCCTATATTCCTCTTATGAGCTTCTGTCGCCCTTTCTGCTGCCTTTCTCTCAGAGACATGCTGAAGCAACGTGTTATACACCACCTGCCATAACTTGCCTAATTTCTTTGCTGACTTATCATCGTCTAACACTGTATCCCATAAGATATCCCCAAACTTCTTCCATTCTGCTAGCTCATGAACTGTATGTGGGTTAGCGAAAATCCCTTTAGCATGGCCGTAAGCCAATAATCCTGGTAATTCCTTTTTTAAATCTATCCCTTTTACTCCTCGTCGTTCTAAATACACGGCAAAAAGATCATATGCTGCTTGCCTATCCATACCTATTCGTCAGCGCGCGCTGTTGCAGCTCTCCAGGCTTTCGGCAGCATGTATTGGCCCGAGTCACCGTTGTGAACCTCGAGGGTACTTCAAATTCCGGCACCGTCCCGGCTGCAAGGACCCAAACCCAACTTCCTCGACCGTGGCGCGTTCCCCCCTTTTTCTTTATAATCCGAGAGGGCCAACATTCAGGGTCACCATTTTGTCGATGGAAGGAGACCCGGACACCAATTGGTTCATCACAAGTCCGATTTATTGATCGATACAGCGGGTTAATTACAGTTCATAATAAGCTTCATACATATTGCAAAAGCTGAGCTCAGGATTGGTTAGTTACATATCAGCAACTACGCCAATTCTGCATTTTTGTGGTTATTCTTTTGATACTTTCTACATATTTTCAGCAAGAATCTCACTTCCCTATCCTCATGTTGTGGCAAGGGCATCATGTCCTTGCCTGTCATTGGTCACTGACTGCTGACTTCCCTTTCAAGCTTGACCAGCGGCATTATGTCGACATGGCCTTTCTCAGCTAACCAACTGTTAACAAAACTCTCCACACAAGTACACTATAAAACTAAATTTTGTTTTATGAATTCATAAAGTAACAAGGTTTGACACACTCTTCCAAATTTTATCAAGCCATCATTTAGAGGGGTTCAGAGTCACAGCCTATATAAAAACTCTCAAGAGACCCTTCCTCTCCTAACTGCTCAGCACAAATGCTCTTCATTCTCACAAAACTCCACACTGCTCAGTTCCACTATGCAATTTGCTTTCTTGTAGTGTAACTGGGCCCAGAGAATGGTGGAGTTACGTCCAGATGATGGCCAGTCACAAGCGGTGCTCTGCAGGGCTCGGCTCTGGGGCCTGTCCTGTTCAGTATCTTCACTGACAAACCGGGTGATCATGTGAACCCTCAGTCACTTTGCACCAAGGTATGCAGAACTGTTGATCTGCTGGAGGGGAAGAAGACTCTGCAGAGAGATCTGAACAGGCTGGATCACTGGGATCAGGTCAATGGTCTGAGGTTCAACAAGGCCCAGTGCTGGATCCTGCCCTTGTGCCACAACAACCCAGGCAGTGCTAGAGGCTTGGGGAAGAGTCACTGGAAAGCTGCCCAGTGGAAAAGGACCTGGGGGTGCTAGTTGGCAGCAGCTGAACATGAGCCAGGGTGTGCCCAAGTGGCCAAGAAGGCCAATGGCATCCTGGCCTGGATCAGCAACAGCGTGGCCAGCAGGACAGTCTACCCTGTACTGGGCACTGGTGAGGCCACACCTCAGATCCTGTGCTCTGTTTGGGCCCCTCACTACACAAGGACATTGAGGGGCTGGAGTGTGTCCAGAGAAGGGCAATGAAGCTGGTGAAGGATCTGACACACAAGTCTTATGAGAAAAAGCTGAGGGTGCTGGGGTTGTTTAGCCTAGAGAAAAGGAGGCTCAGGGGAGGCCTTATCTCTCTCTACAACCACCTGAAGGGAGGCTGTAGCCATGTGGTGGTAAGTCTCTTCTCCCAAAGCACAAGTGGCAGGACAAGAGGATATAGATTCAAGCTGTGCCAGGAGAGGTTGAGGTTGGACATCAGAAGACCTTAGAAGTGTTCAAAAGACAAGAATTTTTGTTACTCATTTGTCACCTCTACTGATTTACAAACCTCCCCTACATGCCATCACAATCCTTTCCTCAAAACCAAGACTCCTTGGAACAGAAGCAGCTACACTTTTGTGAGGGTTGGATGAGTGGACAGTGGGGTAGATTGAAAACTAGGTGACTGGCAGATCCCAGAAGGTCATGATCAGTGGCACAGGGTATATTTGGAGGCCTGTCATTAGTGTTGTCCCCCAAAACTCAATACTGGGTCCAGTACTGTTTAATTTGTCCATCAATGACTTGGATGAAGGGACAGAGGCCTCCTCAGCGAGTTAACTGGTAACACAAAGCTAGGAGGAGTGGCTGATACCCCAGAGGGCTGTGCCATCCTTCAGAAGGACCTCAACAGGGTGGAGAAATGGACAAAGAACCTTCTGAAGTTTAACCAAGGTACACACAGGTTCTGGCATGGGAAGAATAACACCCTGTACCAGCACAAACTGGGGGTTGACCTGCTGCAAAGCAGCTCTGCAAAGAAGGACCTGGTGGTCCTGGTGGACAACAAGCTGTCCATGAGCCAGCAGTCCCCTTGTGGCCAAGAAAGGGATCCTGGGATACACTAGGAAGGGAGCATCACTAACAGGTCAAGGAAGGTGATCCTACTCCTCTATTCAACCCCAATGGGGCCACAATTGGTGTTCCATGTCCAGTTCTGGGCTCCTCAGTAGAATACATGGATCTCCTGCAGTGAATATAGCGGAAGGCAACAAAGGCAATTGAGGGACTGGAGTACTTCTCTTACAAGGACAGATTTGGGCCTGTTCAGCCTCAGGAAGAGACAAGTAAGAGACAACCCCACCAATGTGTGCACATATCTAAAGGGTGGTGCCAAGAGGATGGAGCCAGGCTCTCCTCCGTCGTTCTAAGCAGTAGGGCAAGAGGCAACTGGCAGAAACTGATGCACAGGAAGCTCCACCTGAACATGAGGAAGAGCTTTACTGTGCAAGTGACTGCACACTGGAACAGATTGTCCAGAGAGGTTGTGGAGTCTGCCCCACTGGAGACACTCAAGAACCACCTGGGCACAATTCTTTGCTCTGGGATGACTCTCTTTGAGCACAGATTTGACCAGGTGACCCACTCTGGTCCCGTCCAACTTGACCGTTCTGAGATTCTGTGATTGTGTAAAACAACACCGTTGGGATCCAGACTGGCCGCTTTATTTTACGGCAGACGAAGCGGGACTTCACACCTCTGGTCCCTCCCTGGCCGCTGCCGGGTGACGAGAGCGCGCTCGCCGGAGACGGGAGCGCTCCCGCTGGTCCTGCTTGCACTGCGCGCAACGGCCGGCGGGCAGCGAACGCGGGAGCAGCACGCACTGCCACAGCCCACCCCGCCTGTGCTTTCTACGGCGAAGATGAAGATCCCGATGACGATGACGATCCCGATCCCACTCCTGCTCCACCCGGCGGCGGAAGTGGAACGAGGCGGAGGGCGCTAACTCATTCCGAGATCACACCGCCGAAGTGGCGCTTTTGTTGCCAGGCCTTTCCCACCCCCCTGCCCCGCGCCCCCTGGCACCACTCCGCACGGCCGGCAGCTCAGTCACCGCCGTCCCTCTCCTTCCCTAACTCCCACCCTCTCCTTTCAGTCCTCCATGGTGCTTCCTTCGCCGGCTTCCGGGCCAGCTCCGCCTCCTCCTTCCCCTGCCGGGATGTATTTTGCCGGGCGGGGGCGCTGGCGGGCGCGGCAGCAGCAGCCGTCGCTGCCGCCATCGTTGCAGGACGCTTTCAGTCTCCTCAGCTCCCCAACATGGCAGCAGCGGCGGGAGGCAGCCACGCACCTCGCAGGCCGGCGCTGCTGACCCCTAGGGGCAACAGGGATCCGTTCCTCTTCGACCGGCGCCGGGAGCAGGCGGACCCAGATGAGAAAGTGCTCAGCTACGGCAAGGACAACTACCGCGCTTTCCGTAGCGCCATCTGCCAGGTACGCGGCAGGGCGGGCACATCGGTGGCGTTGTTTCACGAGTGAGCGGCCGTCCGTGAGGCGCTGGGGCTGGGGGGCGGCCGGGGAGGGGCGGGGGTGTCACAGCCTGCTCGGGGGCCACCGCGCCCGCCGCCTGCCCGCCAGCTTTGTTGCCGGGATAGGTGGGCGGCAATGGCGGAGAGCCCGCGGCCGCCCCGTCGCTGTCGCCTTTCTCCCGCAGCCCGAGAGGCCGGTGCGGGGCGGCGGTGGGAGCAGCCCCTGGCGGAGGGCGGGAAGGCAGCGGGCGGCCCCCCAGCGCCCCCGCGCGGGGAGCGGCGGCGGCGGGCGCGGTGCCGCGCTCCGGAGGGCGTTTGTAGCTGACGCGGTGCTTGGTGCTCGGTCACGGCGCCGGCTCGGGGGTCTCACAGGTCGCTTCCAACCGAGATGGTTCTGTGGCTCTGTTTCTGTTGTCCAGAGTGTTGGCGATGAGCGCCGTTTCCCGTCTGCAGCCGTGGCTGCCATTTAAATACCGTGTCTGGCGGCGCCTTTGCTCTGTCGCGTGTCCTTTTGGTTCTTTTTCTCTGTCGTAACGCGAAACGAAACTTACTCCGTCTTCACAGCTCGGGAAGGTGGAGATTGTTTTCCGCGTACGGGCTGTTCTCAGTAGTTTGCTGGCGCTGCCAGTAGGCATCGCCCGTTTCTGTCATGGTTTCGTTTTCTGAGCGAGTGGTGAATGCCATAAACCTCTTAGCTACCTGCATGTTTTGCCATGTGAAATGAGCAGGAAAATCAGCTCTTAATTTCTGTACTAATTTAGTCTGATAAAAAATTTAATTTTAGTTTCTATTGAGGCAAATATGTACCTGATGAACCCACCCCTCTTTCTCTTAATTTTGCACTTTATCGACGAGCTGAGTTTAACACTAATTTACAATTTGTTCTAGAACGGAGTCTGTCTTTTCTGGGTTTTTTTACATATACTGCACACTCCAGTGACTTAATGTTTCCATACGTCCACATGGTGTTCAGTTCACGGAGCTTTTGGCATATTTGCAGTTTTATTAAGAACTAAGCCATTATCACCAGCTGTGACAGATCTCGGGTACAAACAGCTTTAGGGATTTTTTTACCAGAGAAACGTTTTGATGTTTTGAAGTTGGTACCTTAATGCTGTTAGGCAGACTTCTTGCATGGGCAGCCAAGCGTGTGAGAAGCCTGATGCTGCAAAGCAGACCTTGCTGAGTTTGAATGTGCTGCCTGTGAAAGTAAAATTTTCAAGTGTAGTTTTTTTACTATGTTTAATATTACAAGCCTTGTTACCAGTCCTGGTGGCTGTTTTGCGTCTTAAGGATAATAGAGTCTGTGCTCTTACAAACTTATGCAGCAAGAACCTCAGCTGATTATTCTCTTAGAGAAACACCTTCTCCAATAATGTGTTTACTGTTATGAATATGAACGAGGCCAAACTTTCTCTGGAGAAAGAGGTTCTCGTTTATTAAAATAGCTACAAGGAACGGCGTGCCCAGGATAAGCCCAGGCACCCACACAGCAAGCCAAAACCAGAACAGTGCGCTAACCCCAAGTGCACTGAGTCGTCCCCACAAAACAAGTCTCCAAAAAGAAGAACCCCCGACCCTATCGAACTCCCCCCATTTATAGGCCCCTTTGAGTCCAGGATTGGTCCATTTTGGATCCGCATGGTGATTGGTCCATTTCCAGGCTTCTCATTGGTCTTTAATGCCTTCATTCTGGACCAATCGTTTCTGCAGGGCTTCAAATGATTGGTCAGATCTTCCATCCAATCCCTCTTCAACCTCGCCTTACCCCACCAGATCGCCCTTCCACCAAGCCCTCGACCCTTGTCCTAGAATATTCTAATCAGCCGCCCCCCTTAACATAATCCAATTAATATAACATAATTAATATAATTGAACTATACCCTAATTTAACGTAACTTAACTTTTACCTATAACATTTGCCATCAGTGAGTGTGGTCAGAGATGCCTCTGTCACTGCTACTTTCAGTGTAATGACTCCTTGCACTTTGGAACTGTCATCATCTGATATGTGGGGCATCTGACTCTGACAAAATGCTGAGACAGGTGGATTGGCATGACCTCTAAATGTTGGTACAGTGAAAACTGGACAGGCAGAGGGTTGGGATGTTTGCTACCTCATGTCTCCCACACCAACAATATACAAGTTCTAGGACTTCTGGAAGAACATTTTAGCATCTCAGTGCTCCAGGAGCTTTGTAAATTATGTTTCTCTGAGTGTTGCACTCCAAAGTTCTCCATTTCTGGCATCTTGAAAGTTGCAGCTAATTACTTTTAGGAGAAAGTGATGAATGGGTTCACTGGCTTGGGACAGACTTTCCTAGGTTCCTGGTGCTGAAAACAGCAGGGAAGTAATGAAAGCTGAGGAAGAATGATTCTTTTGTTAAGCGGATTTTGAGTTAGTTCAAACTAAATTGAAGTGGAATGTTGTAGTCACTTTTAGACAATTAAAGCTGTTAGGTACTGTCAGACTGCTTGATTGGGCAGATACCAAGTATGCAGCAATGTTGTTTCCACGGTCTCCTGTCTGGTGGCTCAGCCTCAGTACAGGCTCAGCTTTCAATGGACTTTGGCAATTTGTCACGCAACTGAATGATGTGAGTGTAGCAGCAAATGTGCTCCCATGTGGTCATGGCTGACAAGGATGCCAGAAATATTAAGGTGTTGGAACTGTTTATGTTGTGAACATCTTCCTATGGCACAAGAGGATTTTTCTGGGTAGATCTGGATGGATAGGAGTCAAATCCTACAAAAAATTATGAAATTAAACCTGATTGTGATATGCGAGGATCCTGAGTTGAAAATACTTAAGTGCCTGAAGGCATGGTCTTAGGCTGCTACTTCTGTGACTTAGGGATGTTTTTTCATAATGCAGAGAGAAGGTATTTTCTTGTTTGTGGAGCAGAATTGATTCAGCCACTTCAGAGGCTGATTTAGGAGCTTATGCATGTTGTGTCTGTTGTCATATAAAATATTCCTCTGTTATTACTAAAATATTCTTAATTAAATTTTAACATTTTGGGAGGGGGTTTTAAGCAAATTTTTGGGTTTTTGCTATCCCCTAAGTAGTTAATGTATGTCTGTGTAGTTGGAAGTGGCTTTATATAATGATAAATTAGCCTTTCATTCTCAGTGTTGCAGGAGGGAAGATTTAGGGAAAAAAATCTTATAAGAGGGTGGAGCTTATATGGTCTTTGTTCTTCATCCTTGTAGTGATCAATCCTAAAGCAGAAAGCTCTTAATTAAGAATAATACTAGCTTGAGTATTCCGTTTGTGCCCATGTGGAGCAGTCATATAATTTCAGTCTACAGAATCATAAAGTTTTAAGGTGCATAAGGGTGTTAAGTGCTGTGTGTTGCTTCTTCTTGGCAGTGCTGTTTCTTGTGCTCCTTATTGTTGTCTTCTGTTAGGTCTGTACCCTACTGCTTGTCCTGATGTTTAGAGTATTAATTCAAAAACACTTAGTAGCAGTAAGCAAAATGTAGCTAAACTGTTGGCAGCTAATCTGAGATTCCTTGCTCACCTTATCCAGGTGCGCAGTGGAACTGGAACACTTCCGTTTGTTGCTGAGATGGCAGAAATCCTTCAGTCACTTAGAGAGGTCATGCTCCTTTGATAGCAGAAAGGGTCTGTGCTGAAAACTGCACAGAAGTTTTGCCACGTGTGGAGGGATTTTTAAGAGGCTTTGAGGTGAACTACCCGTCTGAGGACAGTTAATGGTACTGAGGTTAGGGTTACTGCTTGTACAGGATCCAAAGTCATTGGTCAATGCTTCCTTAATTCTTCTGAAGCTTCTCCTCATTGTTGTGATCTCCTTGTGTGAAAAAAAGGAAGCATAGATCTGTAATCTGTGTAAAAAGTAAATATCTGTCATTAAATACTCAACAAGTATTACAATAAAACAATTTTTTTTGCTTTTAGTCTTTTGTCAAGCTTCCCGTTGTATACTAACCTACTTACTATTTAAATAGATATTTAAATAGATTTTGCCAATCCACCCAAATAAATTCCAATGTCTCAGTGAGCCATGAAGCAGAAAAGGATATTCATCAAGATGGTATATGGAAAATAAGCATAAGTGTAATATCAAATCAAGACAAGAAATAAGTGAAAATTTTGGTGAATATTTGCTTACAATGCATAATAAATAAGTATAATCAAATTATTTGCAATCAAAGAAAAAATATTAGGAACTTCTGCAAGTTTGTATCACCAAAACATCATTCTGATAAATGCTTAATAGAGATACTTCCATTAATGATAAAATCAGTCCATCTTGCAATAATTGTATTTTTGTATTTTAAACCCTATGTTTGTTTAGCAATTTTAGCAATTCTGTGTAACCAGAAACTAAGAATAGGTGTATTTTAAACATGCTATGCATACGCAAAGCAAGTTTCTCATTGATTTTTAAAGACACTGCTGGAAATACTGTAAGATGCAGCAATGCTGTAATTTTTTTTCCAACACTGTCACACTGTATTTCAGACATCACTGAAATTGTTACTGGTGTTTTGATGGGAAGAAGGATGCAGTTTGCCTACCTTTGTGCACTTAGGTACAGCCTTATGTGTATCAGTTGATTTGGAAAGCTGAGTGGCTTGTAGGTTCCTGGTCAAATTCAAGTGTTGGCAACACAGTCAGATGAAGAGTACCTGCAGTCTTTAGGATTAGTTATCCAGGTGCAGTTGTTAGATGTGACTAAATATATTCTGGTTTTGAAGAGTGGTTTCTGAATTCTTGTTCCTTTAACAAGTGGTGCCATACAAAGTATTTTGGTAGGAGAGGCTGGCATGAAGTTAATGTTCAAATTTTGGCTGATAGCTGCACTGAATATTTGTGATTGTGATTTTAGATATGGTAGTTTGTGAAGGTCTTGTGGAAGTTACTGTCTAAACAGTCTAGTAACATGCTCGTTGTAGAAATTCTGGGGTCCCAAGCTTCTTTCTGCTTGCTAAAAGTTGCAAATCTTGAAAAGATGTGTGAGTTAATGCATCATTCTGGACAAATACACTTGTGACTTCTGTAGAGATGATGTGTCATACCATTTGCCTCTTTTCTGTTTTTCCTCTTTTTCCACCAAAATTGTGATAAAGCTTTAAGGCGTCTCAGAAACCTATTCTATTACTGGATCTTGTGATACATAGCAATGTTCTAGGTGTTTCTGTTAAACTCTTAGTTCTTAACTTCTTAACATCTTTTATTGATTACTTTTTGTAAATATTTAGAAGTGTATCAACTGAACTAATGTGAAGCTTTTAAGTATGACAGAGGACAAGGACGTTGAAGTTCTGCAAATGATATCCTCGGTAATTTGTTCTTTAGATGGAGATGGTGCTGTCAATAAAGGATGGTTGGAAAATATTTTTAGAGCGTTAGTGTTCATTGTGAGTTTTTGTCTGCAGATAGTCTCTAAAAACCATTTGACCAGAAGATATGGGCTCCTGTGTATTTCTGAAATATACAATTTTTTGATTTTAACTCTAAGAAATGCTTAGAAATAATTTCTACCTTTATTTTTAATTTCAGCTGCTTTTCTAGAGACTTTTGGATTCCTCTTTGTTGGTGTCCAAATATATTATATATGTTTGTGTTGTGACATTAGGGAAGCTTATGAGATTATGATTAGACATGACTGTTCTCATCCTGCCCTGCTACCATGAGTGCTTAGTCCCAGGTCCTCACTAAGACATCCTCACTAACACATCCTTGAATGTGTTTCTGGGTTGTCTCATGAATGTTATCAAATTGAGTTGTGTACATCTTCAGTACTTTCTTGGAAAAGGGCACCATGCTGGGCTGAAAAAGACATGGCAGTGAAACCTGAACTTCTTACTTCAACAGAAGATACCATGTTATCTCTTACATGCACAAATCTTACTGAGAAATTAAACATTTGACCAAACGCTGTCTGTTAGAACTGAATGAAAATTGCCAACTGTACAAGTAAATTGCCCAGTAGGTTCACTTGAATTCAGGAATCACCAGCAGCTTCTCGTTCTGGAAATCAGGTCCACATACTGGCACAGCAGTGCAGCTGCTTCACTGCTACCTGGCATAGTGGGAAGAGACAGGGACTAGGATAACCAAGAATGTAGGAGAGAGGGAGGGAGGGAGTAAAACAAGTAAGTCTGATACAAAAGTGAAGCATTCAAACTGAGTAATCCCCAAAGTTTACAAAGGATATGGCCTGACAAACTGTGGCATGGACAAGAAAAACAGTAATCTGCAGTCCAGACTGCCAAACTTGGTGTGTGTACCTGCCTACCTAGTAGTTTGTGAAGTGGAAAGGACCTGCTGCCAGTGGACGCTGAAATGCTGGGTTCACCCAGGAAATTAAAGCATAGCCTGCCAGGCTGTTTGGGTTGGTTTAACTGAGGCTCTCCCGTGGAATGGGGGGAGGACCAGAAGGATGAGGCTGCCCCTGCTTCCATAGCAGGCTGCTGCCTTGTACCTGCACTAGCTGATCCTAACTTCTTGCTGCCTTAAAGTAAATATTGCACTCTTCATAAGGGTGTGAGAGCAGAATAGCCTTTGGGAGAGTGAGAAAACAAGGAAGCTGTAGTTATAGCTGGAGCTTGTCTGTGCTTTCAAATGTAAAACTCAGCAGTTACTCTGTATTAACCACTGACCTCAAATGGCACTGTAGAATGTTAGCTTTCTAAAATCCATATATTTTAATGCTTAGTTTTCTTGCTCTGAGCAGTTTTATAGTTTTTCCTGTACAGATTTGCTGTGTGGAAATTTGTGTAATGTGAGAGGTAAAATTGAAGTGATCTGAATTCAGAGGAGTTAAAAAGTATTACTCCAGGTTCTTAAGTCTGAATATCAGTCTCTGTCATCTGCATTAGTTTCACTTGCACCAAGTACTGTGAGAAGTTCACCATTTTTTTCTAATTTTGCTGATGGATAATAACTGTAACTTTAATGTGGTCACAGGGAGAAAGTAACTGAAATATGGAAAGTAGGCTCTTAATGAAACCATAAGTAGGGTTTAAAAGTATTTTCATGAGTCTGAGTAATAGGGATGGAAAGAGAGATGTGGGAAATGATGAGGGCAAGCTGCTGCAGAGAATGCTGGAGCTTCCTTCAGGGCAGAATCTGGCTGGAAGTGCATAAAGTACTTGTCTGAATTGTCACTGCAAGACTGACTGGGTTGATGGAGTTTGATGAGACCAGGGTTGATTTTACTTGAGTTTCAAACATTGGAAAGGCAGGAGAAGGTACAGATATTTATTTTATTATTTTGGGAGAGATTAGTGTTGATCATCAGGATGTAAAAATGAAAGTAAAAGCAGAACATTTAAATGCATGTAGAAAGCAGGATAAAAAGTCTAAAGCTACAGTAAACACATTCAGAAGAAGGCATCAAAGTGGCAAAGATTGTTTAGGTTCAGAAAAATAAACTTCAGTGTTTTAACAGTAAAGAATTTTTTCTGAAAGAAATTTATTTTTTTAGATGTATGATATAATTGAAGAACAAAGACTTTAATATCCAATGTTAAGAAATATTAGGTTGGTTTGGTGTCTCAGGAGTGCAGTCAAATATGGGACACCATCTAGATCAAAACTGTTGTTGTAATTTCACAGTCTTGTTCCTCTGCCCTCAAGTGGGTTATCTATAAGACAGTTCTTCCTCCTTAAAATTCCTGTTGCTCACTAGAGCATATTTTTATTTTATGCAGTTAAAAGAGCATACCCTAGTATGAACAGGTTTGGTTAAATTGAGAAAACAAACGATCCTAAATTCCACTGTGTTCTAAGAGATTATGTGATTACTCATCAATAGCTTGTGACAAAGTAAATGGACTTTGCCTTTTTTTGTTTTAATGTATCTGAATAGTTTTTGGACTACTTAGTTATCATAACTAAATAACCTTCAATTTTTGTAGGCATTTGGCATACCTTCTGATGAAACCTTTGTTATCACCACAACAAATAGGAAGGAAATCACAGAAGATAACTTCAGTAAGTATCTTAGATGACAAAATAATTACAGTTATTTCTTATATTGATCATAAAGGTCACATGATAACTGTTTGTGCTCTATGATGTACAGTAATTAACTGAAAGTACAAATCCTGTAATAGTCTGCCAAGAATTGCTTCAAATTCAGTTTCACAAACATGATTTTGATGAGTTTGTATGATAACAGTTATACTAAGTATCTTCTGTCACAAAGTCTGTAAATGATAGGAAAAAATTATATATATATATATATATATATAGCTGTCACTTGAGAAAACTTGCATTCTAAAGCTTGGAAATGTGAAAAGATATTAATTTAAATGTTGTTGTTAAATGCTGAACAGGCAACGCTTAGGACAATACACAGATTACCTGGGGCTAACCCCGTACTTGTTTTGAGAGCAGAAGTTGCCTGATGCAGTGCTCTTCAGAATAATCTTGTGCATGTCATTCAGACAGGTCAGCATTTGTGTTATCAAGTTTTTGTCTCCTGTACTAAACTGTAGACTTTGTGTTTGAATTTAATGAACAGTTTTTGTGTGAGCTACTATAGAATGTTTTGTGCCCTCCCATCTGGGGTGCTACAGGGCTTAATTTACCAAAAAGAGCAAGTATTTCTTTAAAAAGATGCTGCTTTAATCAGTTTTTTTTTAAGTGGTGCATGAAATATGTAATCGCCATTTTGTATTGTTTTATTGAATAAATTACTTTCTGTTCATGGCTTCTTTGAAAATTCTGTCTGTGGCTGTGTTTACCTTCTAAGTACTATGTAGTTCACAGGTACGGCAGGTTCAAAATTTCACAGAAAAAAATTCAAAAAATATCAAGACTCAAGCATGATACCATTCCTGTTGTTTTAAAACAATGAAAAAATGTTTATAAATAGCAGCTGTTATTTTTAAGGACCAGTCTTTCCCCTTTCCTCTCTGTGCACATCATTTGTTCCATGCCCCAGCAAAGGCACTATTTTGGTTCGGGTTTGGTGGTACTGTTGAGTCAGTGGTACATCCATCCCTGTGCACAGGAATTGCTGTGTAAGCCCACTGAGAGCAGACATTCTGTGGAGATCTGTGATTGCACTTTATTCCTGCCAGCAGCCAGTAGTGGACCTGTGGCTTTCCAATACGGAGAAACTGGAAAGGCCAAGCTGGGCCTCATCTGTAGCAACCACACCCTGGTGGAATTTGATTAAATAGGAAAGTGTAAAGTATTGTAAGGACTCTAAACCTTAAGAAAAGACCTTTCAGTTGTTAAAGGATGTTAAAGGGTGCAGTTCATGGGACACCGGGGAGCATCCTTGGTGATAAAGAAGAGTGCTTGCAGTTGCTTAAATGACTTTTCAGAGCACAAGAACTATTGATTTCTATGTGGAAGAAATCGGGTGTAGAAGGCAGGAGAATAGCATGGCAGAGTAAAGACCTCCTGGTCAAACTGAAACACAAGAGAGAATTGCACAGCTGGTGGAAGCAAGCGATAGAATAATAGCAAGCTAGACAATAATGTAGCAATAATAGCTAGCAAGCAAGCTAGAGGATAATACAGGGCTGTTGCCTGGGAATATACAGATGAGATCAGGAACCCTAAGGCACAGCTGGAGCAAATTTGGCAAGGGATGGGAGGAGGGATGATATGGGTTTTACAGATACATTAGAAAAGGATGACAAAAAAAGTTGCACCCTAAATAAATGAAATGTGAGGTGAGGAGGTCTAGGGGCAGCTGACATGGGGAAGACTGAAGTACTAAACCAATACCTAACCAATTCTGAATGTTGATGAAGGGCCATTGTTCTTTGCTATGGAATAGTAAATATGGATCACATAACAGATGCACAACTATTCTGCAATGAAGAAAGTTGCAAAAAAGTGCAGAACGGTTTTTGTATTTAGATAACCCCTTGAGGGAAAATGCCATGTGCTTCAGTGTTGCTGTGTTGCACTGATACTCAAGGGCTTTCTTTTACATGTCTGAAGTGTGGGGCCAGTGTAAATTGCACTGTAGCATTCTGAAGAACTCTGCAAATTGTAGGCAATAAGGTTTCCTTTTTAAAGAGACCGACTGGAAATGTCTGTTCACTAAAGCTGGTCAGTCAGATTGAGTTAATCTGAATTTGATGTATTTTTTTCAGATTAAATGCAATTTTCCAGTAAACATAGGTAGTTTTACTTTAATTAGGTAAGTGCTCCAAACATTAATGGTTAGAAACAACAAATCTCTGCAAACAGTTTGCCTGACTATTTCTGCAGTGTATTGCAATATGGATCTGACAGAAATTTGGTTGTATTTACCATTCACTGAAATCCTTCAACCATTTCTACAATTTTCTTTGTTTTCTATAAAAAATTAACACTGCAGTTTTAAATGTTTCACAAAATTTCAATTCAATTTTCTTCAGTTAATTCATTCTTCCTTCAATATTTTAACAAGTCAGAGTCTATTTTTATGTACTTTTGACTCACATATGCATCATAAAAATTGATTTCTAATCATGAAAGGGACAAATCTGTCTTTTGTTAAGGAGATGGTTAGTTTATCATTGTTCTTTCTAATAATTGTGATATTGCCATTAAGAGATATGAGAGACTTAGTGATAAAACAAATCATAAAGTACATGTAGAAAAGCTGTTTAATTTTTTTAAACAAGATGTTATGTGATTTTGATTGTTCTGACTGTGCTTAGGTCTTGTCTGTGTTTAGGCAATGTGTTTTCCTAATTGTTGAAAGAAACTACTATAAGTGGGTGTCTGTTTCCTGAGCACTAATAGGGTTTTTTTGTCAATTTTTTTAGCATTTGCCCTTGCTGAATTGATTGACAATTCTCTATCAGCTACCTGTCAAAATACTGGCATTCGGAGTATACAGATAAAATTGGTAAGATAAAAATACTTCAGTGTTTTCAGACATAGTTTGCATTATCCTTTCTTTTCCCTGTTGCTCCTTGTTGATTTGTGCTGTGTGTTTTTCTCCCAACAGCTGTTTGATGATTCCCAAGGAAAACCAGCTGTTGCTGTGATTGATAATGGAAGTGGAATGGCTTCTAAACAGCTTAACAACTGGGCTGTATATAGATTGTCAAAGTTTACAAGACAAGGTGACTCTGAAAGGTTAGCAAGTTCTATATATTTCTACAACAATTAGCAAGCTCTGCAAAGGTCCATAAAATATGTTCTTAAGGCATAGCTGTATACCAACACTCAGCTAAACCCTGTCATTTTATGATTACCTAAATAGACCCATACTTTTTTAAAGTAGGCAATAGAGAAGCGTTATGACACAAAACTGGTCTTCTATTCTTGTGACACACTGAATACTTTTTTGGTTTTGGGACCTTTTCTAAACTGTCTTTTGCTTGCCTGCATACAGTTTGGGACGTGCTATGTCCTGCAAGGGGTTTTTGTACCATGTTCATCTCTTACCTGAAAACCTTTCAGTGGTGCATTAAAGGATACATTCAATATTTAAGCTACTGCAAAACAGGTGGTTTTAGTTCAAATTTTCTTTTTTTAGTTTAAATTTTAATTCTGTATAATGTATTATAAATTATACCTGGAGATGTCTATTTTTTGATGCAGGCTACACAAAATTCATGTTTTGCATTTAAAGAAGAAAGTGGAGGTTGTGTGGTGCCAGGCTTAATCCTAGTGTATAAAATTCCACAAAATCAGTTATGTACAGTTTTTGAGCTTTGGTCACATTTTAATACCTTAAGCCTAGGATTGTAAATGTGAAGATGATAATTACAGTCTCAGTCATAACTAATTTGTCATATGAGCAGATAGTGTAAAAAGTAATACAGCTGTGGGAAGTGATAATATAGCTGGGGGAATTGAAAACATCTCCAAATAGAAAGTGAATGTCTTTTAAGCATTTGGAGATAAGTGCATAAAAAGTGATTCTGGGTCACTTGTAAAGAAACTCAATGTTTTTGAAATTGCTGCAGGCAACTTTAGTAAATTTAGTATTCCTAAAATGCAGATTTAAACTGTAGATTACTACCACTTAATTGAAACAGAGGTCTAAATTATCTACACCTTATTTTCATTTGGGACTGCTGTGATTTAAAAATAAACATTTTCCTAAACTAGATAAGGCTGTTCAAGGTGACTTAGAAGGCATGGAATTTCACTACTGATAGCATATGTTATCTCTCCAAGTCTCCATTTAATAGTTGGTTGGCATTATTTTTCACTTTGACTCAAAAGTATTTTTATGAAAGGATGCTGTCAGAAAAATGAGGCTTGCTTTTTAAGCCATTTTTATTTAGTAAGATTTGGTTTGTGAGAAGGGGGCAGAAATGTTTTATAAGATGAGTTGGGAAAATACTTACTCTGTCATTATCCTTTTAAAAAGAGTACATCAAGAATTTCAGGCACATATGTTTTAAGCTTGCAGTTTTAAAATGTATAAAGTGAAGAATTTTTTACCAAAATGCCAGGAGGAAGAATTTAGTAGAAGCTTTAGATCAAAAGTATCTTTGGGTTTTTTTAATTACTTTTGTCTTGAAAAAATTTATTAAAGACACTCTTATTCTCAGTGATCACTCAGGATATGTACGCCCTCTGCCAGTGCCTCGTAGTTTAAATAGTGATATCTCGTATTTTGGAGTTGGAGGCAAGCAAGCAGTGTTCTTCGTGGGACAGTCTGCCAGAGTAAGTCAATGTCTGACTTTAATTTTATTTTAGAATGTTGGCACACAATCAGATTGTTACTTCCTAATTTTTAATCACAGCATTAAAGTATTTTATTATGTTAATTTTAAGTCTTATTTTGATTTTAAATGCTGTTTCTTTAATAAAATCAGATGATAAGCAAACCTGCAGCATCTCAGGATGTTCATGAACTTGTCCTTTCTAAAGAGGATTTTGAAAAGAAGGAGAAAAACAAAGAAGCAATATATACTGGATTCATTCAAAACAGAAAGGTAAATAGCCTTAAGATTCTCACATTTATAATTGAAAGCCTTTCCCAGGTTAATGTGATTTAACTGTGTAATATTCCTGTAATACTTATCTGGAGATATCTTCTCCTTAGTGAATCATTTGCACCCTGTAGTGTTGTAAAAGGAAAGACATTTTATGCCTTATTTTTTATGTGATGCTTTTTCCTCTTTTCAGTTAAGGTTAAATGACAGAAATGCTTTACAGTTTTGCATGTCAGGTTAAGAAAAATACTTTAAAATACTTTTCTAAGCACAGCAATTTTTTTTGTTGTGTATGAAACAAAAATGAATTTTCTCTGAAGCAGTAAGGAATGAATTAGGGAACCAAATTGTACTTGTTTAGAAATATGTATGACTGACCTGTATACGGGAAAGAAGTCCAGCCAGACCAACAAAACCGATTGATTTTATAAGTATTCATACATGTTGTAAAATAAATGAACTGTTTAGCTGAAAGCTAAACTCAACAGTCCTGATGCTTTTCATGAAGAAAAAGAGCCTAAGTAAAAAATCTGTAAGATAAGGAGGAAGATTGAAAAGAACTGGATTTTGGACATTTTTGGGCAAGGAGGGAGAGGCCAAGATGTAGCTAAGGGTGCAGATGGGAGGGAAAATGGTGGTGCGTATGACAAGGTAGTCAGACCTTGAGCCCATATCTTGTGGGTTATATCAGTCTTCTTGGTGTTTCATATGGATGAGAAAGGAACAGTAGGTAAATAAGGTTTTTATTGTGCCAGTTCTGGGTCAGTGAGTTGCAAAAAAAAATGAATTGCCAGTTTTGGTTTTATTCTCTCTACAATATCAGACTCAAAAAATAGAAACTGAAAATAAAAGCTTACAAAATCTGCTTCATTGTAAAGGGTACAAATGCTTTCCCTCCCTGCTTGATACTAAAGAGCAAGGTTGGATGATACAAAGTAGAAGACAAACTAAGGCACGCCTAAGTCGGAAGAAAGTAGCTGAATGAGATGCATAGGTACTGCTAAAGAGTTCAAGAAGCTGGCGCAATCAACTGTTTGAAATGTTGTGGTAATAATATAAAATCATATTTTATATTAAATTAACAGTTAAATTGACAGTGTTAAAATGCAAGTAAAATTCTATTTAGAGTTAAAAAGATAACTTGTAACTATCCAAGAGGGAGGAGATGATGTGAAAAGTAATAGAAGTGAGGTATGAAGATAATAGAGGTTTCCCTAAAAGATTCCTAAAACCCAGATTTAGGAATTTTTTTTGCAAATCATTGAAATACCTAGGCCAGTTCATTATATTGGTGTGAAATAAAATGTGTGAATGCATCTCGCTAAAGACTTGAAAAATGATCTGCACTGCACATACATCAGCAAGAGAATACTGTGGCAGAAGTAGAAATTGTAAATGGATTACTAGTGTGAGAAGAATAATTGAGCCTTTGAGCCATTCAGTTGGTGAAGGAAGTTACTTTTGCAAAGAAATTAAGGTGTAATTAATGTGAAGCAAAAAGAACTTTAGAACAAGGCCATAACACTAAAGAGAAGCGATATTAATGGTATCCCTGCTGGTCATCTTTGCTTGATGGGTAGTAGTCACCTCTCTTCACTGCAGTCATTTCTCTGGACCATTGAATATTGCAAATAAGTAAATAGTTATTTTCTAGTTGAGATAGATGCTAGGAATGTAGGGGAAGGTGCCATGGTAGTTTGTAATCTGTAGTGGGAAGGCAGCCAGATAATTTGGCAGTGATATTTTGGAGGCTCTTTTGGTCTCTAAATTTCTTCCATGATGTACAAAGTGGCACTTGTTCAGCATAAGTGTGCAGCTTCTAGGTTTGTCAGATCACATGGGGATGAGGACCAAGCAGCTCTGGCTTTTCTTCATTATTGCCAATCCCATCACTAGCATAGAATAGTCCAGGCTATGCTGTGGGCAGGAAAAAGAGATGTAGTCTTCTTTGACAAAAAGTCTCAAAAATTGTTTAATTATCATTTTAGCTAAGGAGAGCTCTTTGATTCCCTGGGGAAAGTAAGTCTTGATAGAACACCCTTAACTATTTCACCTAACTGATTGGGTAGGACATGTCTCCTTTCATGCCTTAGTGATGTGGGGTTTGTCTGCTTTCCTGCAAAATAAGGCAGGAAATGCAGTAGCTGCATTTACTACAACATATCTTCTCAGTTGTAGCAATTGTTTGCATTCACTAGAAAGATCTTAATCTTTGTCTTAAAAATAGGGGTTTTTTCTGGATGTACCAAATGTAAGGCATTACTCACTGGTCCAGTGTGAAGCATGGCATCAACCACTGTGTCTTCCTGCACTTTAGAAAACTGTCAAAAGAGCAAAGTGCATCCATTCAGGAAAAGACAGTCAGTAGTTTCTGGAATGGGGAATCTCTCTTTCTGTTAGGCTACTTGACATTTCATCTGGAATTGAGGATTCACCTTTTTTTCTTTTACAACAAAACTGTTTCTTCTTCTTGAGTTTCTGCTATAGAAAGTAGCCTATCCCTTTAAAAGCCAATAACTTTTTTTGGCTTTGTTTTCTTAAAGAGGCCTTAATGTCTTGCCCTCTTAATGCTTCCACTTGATGGATGAGAACATGAATATTACACAGTGCTACATTCAGTGTGATTAAATGCATTTTTAGACGGCACACTTTAGGTGCTGTGATGAAAGTGAGTTGAAAATTAACTGGATTAGTGATGTCACATCCTCAGCTTGTTGACTTTAATTTGGAAACCTTTATTTTAAGCTTTAATCCTTTGTGATACTTAGCATCATGTGTTCTGTATTACTTTTCTCTTATGTTTTTTAATCCCTTTCAAGTTGATGGGAGTTTGGAAATTCAATTTTCATCCCTGCTCTTATTATTTTACTTTTTTTGTAGCCATCTGATTCTACTCACGTCACAAGTGATGATGAAAGATTTCTTCATAATCTAATATTAGAAGAAAGGGATAAAGAGAGTTTCACAGCAGTTGTCATTACAGGTGTACAACCAGATCACATGCAGTACTTGAAAAACTACTTTCATCTTTGGACAAGGCAGCTGGCGTAAGTTGGTGATTTAAAAGATTTCATTTAAAAGTGGGCTACTAACAAAGTCAAGTAATTATGAACTGCTTCTTTTTTGTGCTTTGACATTGGCCTTATTCTTTTTAAGGCCGTTGATACTTCAATTAGCCTCCCTATCTAACCAATTTTACAGTAATGAACACAACTGAATGAGGCACCCCCAACCAAAGATGTGACTTGATGATTAATACATAATCCACTGTAATTTTTGCATACATATCCACTGTAATTTTTAGTAGCCGATTAATTTAATGGTGTATTACTAATGTAAAAAATTGTTTATCTAATTACTAAGAACTTCATCAGTTACTTTGCTCACAGCCATGCTCCTAACCTTGCTCACAGACTTGCTCCTAATTTACACTTTTAGGGGATCTTTTGGTTGGTTGACTTTTTAAACAACAACAAAAGAAGGTACTGCTCTTCATCCCAGTTTAAGAGGGAGAAGGATATATGACACTATCTGCTCTGTACTGTAATAATGTCATCAGTGGGCCTGCAGAACCTGGAGATACCAGAGAATAGTTTGGGCTTACCTGTTATGATGATCCATCTGTGAATGTAAACTGAAATACAAAGGCCTAGACCAGTTTTGAAATCTGGCAAACTACACAACTTTGTTTTCAAACTATGATTTCATTTTTTTGATGCCTATAATCTGATAATAATAGATGTACTTAAAAAGAGGATTAATATAAGAATTAGGTAATATCTTACTATGTGAAATATCATTCAGTGTTGCACATAAAAACTTGTTACTGAAGCCATTTTTAACCTCATGAAAATATAGGGTACATGACTTGCAGAGGATAATTTACATCCCTCATTAGCTTCTGGGTGCTCATGCAGTGAACACACACACTTTACTGTGTGTTAGTTCTTTCCAACCATCTCTTGAAGTGAAAGAGCTGCCTCTGTTTGAGATGGAACCCAGGTGCAATTATTCAGATATATGCCCTGTAGTTGTTACAGTAAAACCACTCATTTAGCCTTCCAGTGCTGCACAGTCCTGTGTCACTGTTTCAGCTGTAATGGCCCTTTCCCCCCGAACACTTCCCCATTTCCTTCTGCCATGCCTTTTGCCACACATGCAGGATACCAGTTTGGTTCCGCTTTCATGCGCTGCAGCACAAGCCCTCATTATTTTGGATGCTTTGAAGTGGAGATGAACCCCTAAAATAACAATGTCTTAAGGCCAGGAGACTGCCTTTTGAAGTCTGGAAGAAATGCACACAAAATACTAAGCAATTTGGACATACTATAAAATCCTGAGCAATGAGACCAGGAAGAGCCTTCTTCTGGGAAGCAGGATTTCTCTTTGGGGAACATCTAGTGCAGTGGAGGTCAAAGGCAAGCAGCTATAAACTTGCAGGTGCATTTGACTTAAGTCGTGCATTCAGTCCCCTTGACTAGTACAATCTCATTTTTCTCCAGACCATCCCCCAGAGCTTTAAGGATTCAGTCTTTGAAGTTGAAAGAATTAGCTAGCTGAAAAGTTGAAGTAAATGGAGTTGAGTTCCTCAGTTTTCTCAAATTGAATTTCTTTATGAAATTATTTAATCTATTTAACCACATATATTTTTTGAAATTTGTTAAATGAGGAAAAATGCCAATGAGAAAGCAATGTTTACAACTGAAAAACTATTTCTATTATGCAGATCACGTCCATGACTCCTACCTCTATTCAAATTTATGTAAATAATGTAAAGATAGTGATTGTTTGTTACATATTTCTGTTACTATTAGATGATTGATATAAAACTGATAGCAGAGACAAAGTGTGGAAAGATTTGTGACTCTAATTCTTATTTCCAGACTGCAGAACAATTTACAGTAGTTTTTTTTTAGTTAACCCTTTGATGTAAAGGATCTGTAGCCATGTAACAATTGTATATTTTTTTCACTTATTCATTTTTTTTCAAATTTGTTTCCAATTATTTTACCCAAAAATTGGTCCTAGTGTGATTGTGCATGACAGAGATGAGAAGAATGAAAAGGAGTCACTCCCTTTAGTAAACCTTTTGTACCAGATATATGTTGTCAAGGAGTTGATTTATTATAGTGCAACAAACCAGTTATATTTTAATAAAAATAAAAGCTTATTTAGATTTTTTAAATTATAATGTGCAATTTTTAAATTTCACTTGCTGTTTTGGTTTTTTTTCTGAAATGTATTTCAGGCATATCTATCGCTATTATATCCATGGACCAAAAGGAAATGAAGCTAATGCTGTAACAAAAGAAACAAGCCCTTTCAACAACATCAATATTCAGGTAAGAGATTTTATACATGTTAGTCAAAAGTCCTCTTTGATGCCAACTTATTTTATATTGTGCCTGTTTCTCTGTAATCATGCATTTTAAAATATGGCATTCAAGATGTGTATGTAGTTTAATTTTTTGAGGTAATTCTGTTTAGCATTGCAGTGTAGGAACTAACTCCTTTGCTAACAGTCAGTTGTCAAAGTGCTTATTACTGTAAGTGTTTTCCTCTAAGGAAAATCAACTTATTTTTCTTTTTTCCAGATTTCAATGTTTGAAAAGGGAAAAGTACCAAAGATTGTCAATCTGAGGGAGATCAAAGATGACATGCAGACATTGTATATAAACACTGCAGCAGATAGTTTTGAGTTCGAGGCACATATTGAAGAAGAAGGTATAGTTGAAGGCATCATCCGATACCATCCCTTCCTTTATGATAAAGAAACATACCCTGATGATCCGTGTTTTCCATCAAGTAAGTGAAATGTTTTGCTGCTTGTCAGTCCTATCATAGACAGTCCTACTACTCTAAATATTTTAATGAAATAAAAACCAGAACAACTTTAGGTTGAAGTGTAAATATTACCATATTACCTGATTTAGGTTGTGACAGAACAGAAAAGTTCACATTCTTTTGAATGAACAGATGTGAATTTTCCGTTGTGGAAACTCATTCCTGTAAACTTGATCTTTGGCATACCACCATCTGATTCCAAATTATAAACTCTTATGGCATGTACTCCAGTTGAAACTTTGCACTTTCTTGATTGCATCTTTGCTCCAACAAAGAAATAAAATATGAGCAGTTGATTCAAGAGATTTCAAGAGATACAGATTCAAGAGATTATAGTATCGAAATACTGCGAAGGACAACATATAGTCTGAAGTCTTTAGTTTAAAATTTGTTTTACTCAGTTGTGAGTTTTTAAATGCTGGGGGTTTTAAAATTCCTTGTGCCTTTTTTTTTTGACAAAACAAATATTGAGTTAATTGGGACAAGATTTCATGATACTAGAAGAACATCAGTTGAAACAAAGGAAAAAGTAACACTCAAAATTTTAAAATTTCTAATTTGGTAATATTTAACTTCCATTTAGAATTTTTCTTTACCTTCCTTATTTTTTCTGCTTGCTATTTCTAAAACACGAAAAAAAATTTATATTGTATGTAATGAGCTTGATATAATGTGCATTGCTACTGTGCTGAATATAATAACAATAGTACTTCATTAAGATTGCTATGGGTTTTGATATTACACTAATTTTTTAAGGAAATATATTCAGGAGACTATCTTTTTTTTTTTTTTTAAACAAGGATTAAATTATGATGATGACAATGACTGTTTTTAGTAGAAAAAGGTGCCAGTATTTTAATAGTTATTAAAAAAAAAGTAAATTAAAATAAAACAATAACCTATTGCATATTCATACACCTCATCCATGATGCACAAATTCCATTCAAACACAGGATTCTGTCTGGTCATCCTCAGCTTCTTCCTCTGAATCTTAACAGAGGTGGGAAGAAGTTAATTTCTTCTGATAAATTAATCAGAATAAATTCATTTTGCTCTGAAAGATTCAGATGTCCTGGGGCTGCTATCTCAGAGTCCTTTCTTTAAAAAAAAAAAATTCCTATATAGTATAGTTTCTATTTTAACATTTTTTATAACCTCAAACTCTATTTACCACCCTACTTAAGAGAATGAATCCAGCATCACTTTCTAACACAACGCATCTAATATTAACACACATAAAATTAATTTGAATTAACACAACACACAATATTAACCACACTCTATTTACCACACTACTTAAGAGAATGAATCCAGCATCACTTTCTAACACAACGCATCTAATATTCATTTGAATATTTGCGAAAAGCCAATCATAAAATACACATTTTTCACAGGGTGCTGTGCGTGAAGAACATTTTGGGGTTAATTCCCTCATTATTTGCTCCATCCTGGGGTTAATCCCCTCCTCATTTCACCACCCCGCAGCTCGTGTTGAATTCTGATTTTCTGTGTTGTGTTCTGATTTTCGGTGTTGTATTCTGATTTTCTGTGTTGAATTCTGATTTTCCGTGTTGTGTTCTGATTTTCCGTGTTGTGTTCTGATTTTCCGTGTTGAATTCTGATTTTCCGTGTTGTGTTCTGATTTTCCGTGTTGAATTCTGATTTTCTGTGTTGTGTTCTGATTTTCCGTGTTGTGTTCTGATTTTCCGTGTTGTGTTCTGATTTTCCGTGTATTACTTTTCCTTCCATATTTTGCTATATCATGTTTTTTGAAAGCATCAGTGTTTCGCTATGTATCTTAGCATTTTCTGTGCCTTAGATTGGCTTTACAAAAAAAGGTCTTTGATGACAAAACTGGCATAAAGTTTTCATGTCTTACCCCCTATTTATCCTTCCCATGGTTTCACTGTAACACATCATTCTTTCAGTTGTACAGAAAGAAATTTTTGTACATCTGCATTATTTGGATCAGGCTCTTTCTGGACTTCTAAAAGGTACAGACCACAAGGTTCTTATTCTGGTTTTTATTCACTCTTGATTGAAATGCTGTGTTTTGTAACAGTCTTCATTACTGTTCTCTAAGTTTAGCATAATACTATTCTGTAAGTACAGTTAGTTAAGTATTATGCACTTTGAAGATTTTGAACAAAATTTTCTAAACGTATGTATCACTTTAGTCAATTGCATTTTGAGAACATCTGATGTTAGGACTTCTTTGAACCTAACTCTGTGAATTTAAAATAGCACCTTAGTTAACAGGATTAAGTAGATCACAACAGTCAAGCATTTTCATCCTGAGTGCTTTTTACCTCACAGGACGGTATCTTGTTCTGCTTCAGGCAAAGAGTTGTCCTAAACTGTTGCCTCATTTACCAATTGAGTGAGAGATATGAATGCAAAATAAATTGGTTTTAATGTTTGCTTGCAAGACCTAAATGGAAAACGGAAATGTTGGTGCACTTCTAAGCATAGATTCACGTGGTATTTGAAAAAGAAGTTGAAGAGAAGAATTACATTATCAACATAACTTTTAACATAACAACCAAAATCTAGAGTTAGTAGTTGAGAAGAGACAGAAGTTTAGGCAAACTGATTCGATTCTGTAAAGCTCAGGATATCAATGTGCTATCTGGGAGAAAATGTTGTGATTTGCTCTGTTCTCTTCAGTGGAACTACATTGTGTCATGATAAAGATCCACTGTGCATTGGGAGAAATGCTGTCATGTTTCCTGACCTCTAGAATCTATCCATTTTATCTGTCAGACGAGAACTGTGGCTTCTATTATAGACAATGTCTGGGACTGAGATAGGAT
This sequence comes from Melozone crissalis, assembly GCF_028551555.1. Taxonomy (NCBI): domain Eukaryota; kingdom Metazoa; phylum Chordata; class Aves; order Passeriformes; family Passerellidae; genus Melozone; species Melozone crissalis. Next base: position 528,870 of record NW_026535975.1, read on the forward strand.
TTTCCAAACTGCCACATAAAAATAAAAGATATCAACTTATATAATTCCTAGGTCTTTGAGAGGTAAGGAGTTACTCAAGAAAAAGATTTGAATGTTTTAAAATAATTATTTCTATTGCTTTATATGTAAACATCTAGCTAAATGGATAAGCAAACAAGTGGCGTGTATCTTAAGGAAAGCTTTTGCTCTTAATGGAAATTAACAAAAGAAACACTAAATTTACATCAGTTTACATGAATTACCGATAAAATTTGTCTGAAATTAAAAATATAGTGAATTAACATTGATGCCTTGTGAAGGCTGACCTAGAACAGAGGCTAGACAGCATTAAAGTCTTCGCTGAAGTCAATGAATTGGTATCTTATGTTGTCTCATTGGCAACAAGCTTTAATAAACAGCACCATGGTGTTTTGAATATGCTTTCAAATTTCATAACTATCTCTTACTTTGGCTTTGAATGGTAGAAATAGCACAAACTCAGCTTTTAAATCAGATATTAAGCTGATATCATTGTAAAATTTTCTTTAATTAAGAAAGTTATTATGAACTTCAGAAAATATTTGTTTGGAAAAGCTATAGCAGTACGAAATAACGTATGTTTGAATGAAAAATACTTCATTATATACTTCAATTGAGCTATTATTTAAGCTGGAGGATTTCTTGGAAAAGTATATCCTAAATCAGAAGCAAAATCTTTAGTTCATACCATTAAAGTAGAAAACATCAAAACTACCAAGCAACAGAGTGAATTTATTGGGTTGGAGTTTTTTGCTGCTTAAGAGAATGTTACAGTAGTTAAAGGACCAAAGAAAAAGATGTACCGATGAGGGAGGAAAGTCCTCTCAAAATCCTTCAGGGAGCAGAAAGGTATCTTTAACTGAGAAGCAAACCAGTTGTGCACTTTGCAGTTATTGTGAAGATCCATGTCTTCACAATAACAGATCCAGCAGACTTCTAGGCCAAGAGGCAACAGCCTAGAATGCTTTCTAAAATGGAATACTTTGAATATTATGCGTCTTTCCTTCATTTGGGCTATGTAGCTGTAGTGTACCAAGATTCCTAAATGGTCTGCTTTAATCCTGTGTAAGGATACTTTCTTCAATTTATGTTAACCTCTAGATGCCACTGATATTTTCCCATGTATTGGAATATACTTTTTTCATATACTGCATTAATATTTCCTTCCTTCCTTTTATTCTTGTGGGAGAATGGATTGTAGTGATGGTAGTACACGTAAAATCATTACCAGATTTTAAGAATATAAACAGGTATTTGAAAGTGGTGTATCTTTGGGGCAGGGACTGCCTCTAATTGAATGTTTATAAAGTGCCTAATATAATCAAGCCAGGAGCTGGTTGGCTGCTATGTGGTGATGTGGTGGCTGCAGACCTTTTGGGCACAGTGTTCATGTAATGATAGACTTTTCAATTATCAGAGAAGGAAGGAGATAGGTCAGCAGACCTGCAGCCTTAGACTTACAGAGGGCAGACTTTGGCCTGTTCAGGAGTACATTTGACAGATCCATCTTTGGGATCTTTCTAAGCTGGGCTAATGAAGGCCCACTTACAATTCCCAACAGAGTATAGTTTAATTAAATTTGTCCATTAGAGGACTCCTCCCCCTCCCTTTACATTTTAGAAATTAATTCTGCTTTCTGCCTGTTGTTCTTTTTGCATCGCAGATGCACTGAACCTTCGTAACCGACAGGTCCTCTGCACCACGCTGAAAGTCATCCAGCACCTGGTTGGTGGTGTCAGCTGAAGTGGTGGGGGAGGCCTTGGTGCCCTATTATCGGCAAATTCTCCCAGTCCTAAACATCTTTAAGCGCATGAATGGTGAGTTATGCTAACAGACACCGTGTCTTTCAACTCCTAAGGCAAAAAGGGGCTTGAGGCAGGGTTAATTAACAATGTAGTTAAGATTTATTACTGCATATAAACTCAAATCCATTTGGAGCTCTAAATAATGTAAACTCTCCCTCTTACTATTCCCTAAGGATGCACTGAAATTAACAATTTCATTTATTACTCCTTGCACATACAGTTTATTTAACACAGTACAGAAGCAGTGAAGCAGTTCTATAATCTTCCAATAATTAAATTGTAAACTTTGTAACAGTCTTTTGAATACATTAATAAATTGCAAAGCTTTTTTCCTCCCTCCAACACGTTAGTTTAGTCCAGCTGTTTTAGTCCACCTGGCTGCAAATGGTGAGGGAGAATTCCTGGGAAAAATGGGAATTACAAACTGGGAGAACTGGGAATTGTGAGAATTCAAACTGGGAATGGGGCTGGAGAGATCCTGGCTGCAAATGGTGAAAATTCCAGGGAAAAATGGGAATTCTGAACTGGGATAAATGGGAATTGTGAGAATTCAAACTGGGAATGGGGCTGGAGAGATCCTGGCTGCAAATGGTGAGAGGGAATTCCAGGGAAAAATGGGAATTGTGGGATGGGAAATTGGGAATTCAAACTGGAAACGGAACTGGGATTGGGGCTGGAGAGATCCTGGCTGCAAATGGTGAGAGGGAATTCCAGGGAAAAATGGGAATTGTGGGATGGGAAATTGGGAATTGAAACTGGAAATGGAACTGGGATTGGGGCTGGAGAGATCCTGGCTGCAAATGGGGAGAGAGAATTCCAGGGAAAAATAGGAATTGTGAGCTGGGAGAACTGGGAAAAGTGGAAATTCTGAACTGGGAAACTGGGAACTGTGAGCTGAGAAAAGTGGGAATGGAACTGGGAAACTGGAGTGGGAAATTGGGAAAAGAGGGAATGGACCTGGAAATGGAAATGGGAAACTGGGAATGGGACTGGGAGTGGAACTGGGGGAACTGGAACTGAGAATGGGAAACTGGGAATGGAATTGGGAATGGGAAATGGGGAATGGGAATTCAAACTGGGAAACTCGGAAAAGGAAACTGAGAAATGAACTGGGAATGGGAAACTGGGAATGGGAAATTGGGAATGGGGCTGAGACACTGGGAGTGGAACTGGGAATGGGGCTGGAGAGATCCTGGCTGCTCATGGTGAGAGAGAATTCCAGGGAAAAATGGGAATTCCCAACTGGGAAACTGGGACTGGGACTGGGAAAAGTGGGAATTCAAACTGGGAAATTGGGAATGGAGCTGGGGAAACTGGGAATGGGAAGCTGGGAATGGGAATGGAAATGGGAAATTGGATTTTTGCTGGGATCAGGATTATGGGATTTATACAGTCAGGGTTTATGGGATCATTCCCATCCCAGGTCTGTTCCACGAGGCCCTGGCCCAGCACCGTGAGGAGCTGCAGCTCCCGCAGGGCTCGGGGTTGTGGGATATCAGGGCTATGGGGTTTGTAGGATCAGGGCTATGGGAATTTTGGGAATGTTGGGAAGGGGTTTGAAGGGGATTGGGAAGGGATTTGAGGAGACTGGGATTGGAATTTTGGGAATTTGGAAGTGGATTTGGGGGATTTGGGGATTCTAGGGATGGATTTGGGGAGTTTTGGAGAGGAGTTTGGGTGGGAATTTGGGAATCCAAAATTCCGATCCCAGAATTCCCAAAATTCCATTCCCAGATCCCAAAATTCCAATCCCAAATTCCCAGCCCCATCCCCAGCCCCTCTCCCTGCCCTGGTGTCTCTCGGACCCCTCAGAGCAGCAAATTCCTCTCAATTTCTCCCAATTTTAACAATTTTTTCCATTTTTTTCTCACTTTTTCCTATTTTTACCAATTTTTCCCTTTTCCCCCCAATTTCTCCCAATTTTTTCCCCATTTTCCCAGCCCCAGCTGCAGCACCTCTCCCTGGGCCGCTCCCAGGGGGACCCCTCAGAGCAGCAAATTTCCCCCAATTTCTTCTCTTTTTTCCCCAATTTCTCCCAATTTTCCCCAATTTTTTTTCCCAATTTTTCCCCACTTTTCCCCATTTTTAACCAATTTCCCCCTTTTTTCACCATTTTCTCCCTATTTTCCCAGCTCCATCTCCAGCCCCTCTCGCTGCTCTGGCGTCTCTCGGACCCCTCAGAGCAGCAAATTGCTCACAATTTCTCACAATTTTAACCAAATTTCTCCCATTTTTTTTTGGTTTTTCCCCCAATTTTCTCCCAAAATTCCCAATTTTCCCCATTTTTAACCAATTTCCCTTTTTTTTCCCCCAGCACCAGCTGCAGTACCTGTCCCTGGCCCGCTCCCTCAGTTACCCTGTGGAGCAGGAAATTGCTCCCAATTTCTCCCAATTTCTCCAAATTTCTTCCATTTTTTCCCAATTTCTCACACTTTTTACTCAATTTTTTTCCCAATTCCTACCAATCTTGCCCATTTTTAACCAATTTCCCCCTTGTTTTCCCCATTTTCCCCCCCAGCCCCCTCTCCAGCCCCTCTTCCTGCCCTGGCCTCTCTCGGCCCCCTCAGAGCTGCAAATTGTTCCCAATTTCCCCCAATTTCAACCAATTTTTCCCCTAATTTTTCCCAATTTTTTTCCCATTTCCTCCCAATTTTTCCCTTTTTTCCCATTTTTAACCAATTTCCACCATTTTTTCCCAATTTTCCCCCCATATTTCCCACCCCAGTTCCAGCACTCCTGGCGCCTCTCGGACCCCTCAGAGCAGCAAATTCCTCCCAATTTCTCCAAATTTTCTCCAAATTTCCCCCAATTTTTTTTGGTTTTTTTCCAATTTTCCCCATTTTTAACCAATTTTTCTGTTTTTTCCCCCAGCACCAGCTGCAGCACCTGTCCCTGGCCCGCTCCCTCAGTGACCCCGTGGAGCAGCAAATTCCTCCCAATTTCCCCAAATTTTCTCCAAATTTCACCCAATTTTTTTTTGTTTTTTCCCCAAATTTCTCCCAGAAATTCAATGTTTTCCCCATTTTTAACCAATTTCCCTGTTTTTTCCCTCATCCCCAGCTGCAGCACCTGTCCATGGCATACTCCCTCAGTGACCCCGTGGAGCAGCAGCGCGCCTGGGCCACCATGGGCCACACTTTCCTCTTCATGGCCGAAGGCCCCGAAATTCCCGAAATCCCCGAGATTCCCGAATTCCCCAAAATCCCTGAGGAGCCCCAGGAGGCCGAGGGCACCCAGGGAAATTCGGGAATTTCAGGAAATTTTCTAGAAATTTTTGCAATTTTTTAAAATTTTTTTTTGTAATTCCGTGGGGTTTTTGGGATTTTTTGATCATTCCATCGAATTTTTGGGGGGAATTTCACGGGATTTTTTGGGGGGAATTCTGGGAATTTTTTGAGAATTTCCCAATTTTTTTGGGAACTCCATTAAATTTTTTGGGAATTCCCAGGAATTTTTGCTCACTGTTCATTGAGCGATTTTGGGGATTTTGGGAATTTTTTTTATAATTTTTTTCTGAATTTCACGGGATTTTTTTGGGAATTCTGGGAATTTTTTGAACATTTCTCATTTTTTGGGGGGAATTCCCTGGGATTTTTGCTCATTCTCTGTGTTTTCCCTGAAGGTGCTGCTGTCCCTGGGTGATTTCGAGGGCGCCAGGCGGGCGCTGCGCCGGGCACTGAGGCTGGGCCAGCCTGACTGCGCCGACACCCAGAGCGTCCACAGCAGCCTAAGGCACGATCAGTGGCACAAAATGGTACCAAAATACCCTAAAATAGCAAAAAAACGCACTACAATGGGGCTAAAATGGCAAAAAATGGCACTGAATGGGACCAAAATCTTATCTTCATTTTTCTAGTGATAAGACACTTTCAGCCTTCTTTTTATAAGTGTCTAGGATGCTGGTCAGGTTTGACAATAGACCTTCAGGCATGAATTCTTCATCGTCTCTTTCTATTCTTGCATTCTGTTCTTCAAGGTATTTCTAGAAAAGAGGTACAGAGAGCTTTATTAGCTCTGTCATGGCCTGTATTTTACTGATTCTGCTAAAGCATTTTAAGCAGTCATTGCACAGGTTAACTGATTTCAGTTAAACACCTTCCTGAAAGACGCCTCTCAGAAGCAGGTTTAACCTGACAGGATGTTACTGCTGACACTTAACAACCAATTCTGATTATTTACACCAAAGGTTTTGTCAGAAAATTTAACTAGAATCCGCAGGCTTAGTAGCAGCTAAATAACTGATACTTCCTTAGAAAGAGTAAGCTCTAATTTCCAAGTGTTTAACTGCAAAATGTCTCTAGAGAGATTTAATTCTGAATATCAAATTTTAGCTTACCACTATAGATTCTATATGAGTAGCAACTGTTTCTACAAGACGACTCAAGTTAGCATCAATTTTTTTGTTCTCTTCTGTTGTTCTTTGCAAAACAACTTGATATCTAAAAGGTAAAGATACTCAGAAGGTCATGTCCATAATTGGAGAATTCCTGACATTTAAAACAATCACTTCAAGTCTGATTTATCATCACGTTTAGCCATACTTTTTTTTCCATTAGTATTAATTTGAACCAAGTTACAATATATTAATGCTCAACTTAAAGAAAAACCCTTACGCGGAAAACAGGAGTTCTGATACAGCAGACAAATATTTTAGCAAAATACTGTTGAGGAGAAACATCTTTCAGTTGTTAACTTGTGAAATTAACACACTGAGATGGATACCTGATGAAACAACTGTATGTTACATTCCAGAAAATATCTTTATCCTTAAAAACCAAAATAAACAAGGCAGACATGGAAGTTAGGAGCCTTACTCTCTTTCGATATCATGCAATTCAGTTGCAGCTTCACTGAGCCCATCATAGACACCACTCTCAAGTAATTGTTTATGCTTCTTAAACAATTCCCATTCATTTGCATATTTCTTGTCTTCTTCTTCTAACTCCTGTTGTCATAAGGAAGGAGAAGAAAAAAAAATGGCCTCTCTCAAGTATAATTCGGATCTTTTTTTCTTTCTGTTACCTGATTATATCCTAATACTTGAATTCAAAATTCACGCAAATAGTTCCAAGTTCAGAACTGAAAAAAGCCCCAAGGATATCCCTCCCAAACCTAAAGTTTCTGTATCATCCCCATCCCAGAATAAGCCTAACCATCTCTTTATTCCTTTAACCACATTTAAAGGCCTGTGTTGCAGCTACTTTCCCTTCCGAGTTAAAGCTCACAAAGTGTTGTTTACATAGTCTAAATAGCTTAGAAATGGCACATTATGAACAACTGTTTCTAGGTTAAAAAATACAACCACATCTGAGTAAGAAAATAGCTTTTCTTTTTTGTCTGAAAGAGAGTATAATTCCAAATAATCATCTCTTCTAGGAGAATGACACTGTTGATGCTATACAGTCCACAAAACCAAACAAAATTCTGACGTCAACTCAACGTGCAATTTTGGTAGATTACTGAAAAAATCCTTCAAAAATAATTTTAATACTTAAGACTTACAAAAAGCATTTTAAATATTAGAAGAGGAATTAAATGACTAAGCGTCTGGTGGCAAGTGTGTATTTTATGAGCTTAACTTTAGAGAAAAGTATATGCAAGAGCACAGATCAAAAGGTAAATGTCATGTGGTTTTGAAAAATAGAAACTAAATTAATTGCCTTTATAAACCTATATATACACCTGCCTCAGCAGGTATTAGCAGCGAAATAGCCCTGTTTCATGGCTATAGCACAGGAGTTTGGATTTACAGGAGCACATATGGTAAATATTGGTGTAGTTCAAAGAACATTTTTCTGCAGGGCACCACGGCCCCACTAAAGCAGTGTTGTCAGAGAAGTTGGGAGCTACCAAAATAGCCACTCAGTTGTTAACAGAGAGGGTTATGTTTTGTTGCTGAACTGCAAGTGGGGAAAAGAATAGGGACTGCTCCTGTGCTGGCAAAGGAAGCTAAAGGAAGTAACAGTTTGAGATCATTAAAACAATTTAACATGCTTTTGGTCAATGTTTTCCTTTGTTTTTACAGAAGCTGATTAAACATGTTTACTAAAAACTGTAAAAATGTATTTATTATATACAAATCGATTAGACAAGACAGGTTCTGTTGATCCTAAAATTTCCTTCAAGCACATGCCCGGAGACATCGTGAGGGCAGATGATTGTTGCTGCTTTTATTACTGGATGCAGGAATTTATGATTTACAGGATCTGCTACAGTAGGATGCCAGATTCTCTTACAAGAAAGTGAAAATTGATTCAGTTAAGGTGGCAGTCAAATCACTTTTCTGAAAAGAATGAAAAAATCCTCTAAGAGGGAAGGAAGAAGGTAAAGGCAGAAGCCCAAACAAAAATGCAACCCAAAAATTTATCGATAAATACAAAAATTAAGGATAAGGCTATCATTAAGGATAAGTTGTCATCAAGGTGTAAGAAGTTGTACCTTAAGCTTCTGCTGGTAAAGATCATCCAGCTCTTCAGCTTCTTCTGTCAGCATTTTCACACTGCGTTTCTTGTCCTTTAGCATTACATTCACCTAGGACGAAAACATAACCAAGGAAGTATGGTTCAAAAAGAATTCCAACATATAAATCCATGCCATCACAAACCACACCTGGTTAAACAGGTTAAACCATTAAACTAGGCTAGGCTGGGATGGCATTATCTTTCTTCATAGCAGCCTATGTTATGCTTTGTTTTGGATGAGGGGCTAAAACAGTGTTGGTAACACACCAAGTTTTGGCTACTGCTGAATAGCGCTAGCACAGCAGTCCAAGGCTTTCTGTGCTTCCCAGGGCCCCTCACTGAGCAGGGCAGGGACAGGCAAGAGACTGGGAAGGTGCATAGTGAGGCCAGCTGGCCAAGAGGACATTCCATACCGCAGAACACCATGCTCAGGTAGACGAACGAGGAAATAAAATTCTCCTTCTTTCAATCTGTCCCAAATCCAATAGTACTAAAAATCTTCCCGATGACAATTTGTCGGTGATGGTAAGCCACACAATCAACTGGAACGGGCAACTTATTAGAAACAAATACTTCCAATGGTTATGGTCAAGTATATGTAAGCTACATAAACTTTAATTCAGGGAATACACGATATTTCAACCAACAAAGACCTCAGTTCTTAGAAAAACTTTTAGGTTCCATTACAATAAAAGCAGTTTTCTCACAGTTTCTCCCCCTCTACTTGTCCTCAGAAAAACCCCAAGTAATTCAAGAAACCAACCCAACACATCACACTTTAACTATGCAAAAAGTTGAATGAAAGAGGCAGATAAGGTTTTGGGGTTGGTATCTTAGCGTTAATCTTCTTTAACTAACTCACCTGTTCCAAAGTGTCTTCCAGAGTAAATTTCCGTTGAGTGGCTTTACTAATTTCTTCCTCAGTCTCGTTGATGATCTCCATGAGGGGAGCCTGTAATACGTATACAAGAAGATTGAACAAATGCAATTTGCTAATCTGAACCAAGATGCACCCCAGTACATCTTTCCCTTTTATTTTTTTTAGGCTACTGTATTCTCCCATACCAAATCTCTTTCATATACTGCAATGTCATTATGGTGACTCATCACACAAGCTTTTCAATGACATTTCATTGTGAGATTGAGAGACCTTCCCAGCATTCCCAAAGAAACACCTTTTTTTTGTGAGTGCTATCTAAAGCCTTCAGTGTTGATTCTACTTACCATGATCTGAGTTCTGTATTTGACTAGGAAATTTGGTCCTAAATCAGGATTAACGTGCATGGTAAAGTCGTGGCCTTTGGAATTCTCAGCACTTACTGGAATTAATTTCAGCTTTCGAGCCAGTTTATGATACTCTGCCAGTTGCTTTCCAATCTGCTCAGAGGAGAAAAGGGCACAAATCATAGAAGAGATACAAGTGAAAAGATGTGCAAGAAGTATTCATATAGTACTTTAAACAAGTTCCTGAGTTGCTCTCTGTAGCCATAATTCCTTGCTACCCCACAGTATTCAAGAGCTGCATGCAATGCCAGCACAGCAGTTTGCTGCATTAGGTACTGTTTTATGGTTCGTTCAGAGTTTGCACACTGAGGTTTCTTAGTGTCTATGGCTGAGAACACTGAATGCTTTCACCTGTGGTTTTCCGTATTCATCTGCCATAATTTTTCCTGCCTCAAGTTTTTGAGAATTAGCTGATTGGGAACTAAAAATGTGCTGGAAAATAATACTAAACAAATGATCAGTTATAAGGTCAATATGCCTTCTCTCATTAGTTTTGACAGGAAATGCTACACAGCCACACATGCTAACAACAAACTAACTTGAGCATGCCTTTAAACAAAGCTTATTAAATGCTTTAATTTCTAATTAATGAGTGCTATTAAATGCAAACATTAAAGACCCCAGGGGTTTTTTTTCCAGTTTTATATGCTTCATACTTGCACCTGAGGATTTAAGTTGATAAAAGTGCTTGATAAAGGGTGACCCTACCAAACATATTTGAAATTTTTTCTTTAGTTCTCCAATTGGCAAAGCAGAAGCTTTTAAATCCCATCACTTCCAGGACTATATCTTTTCACTCTGTTTGAAGGGATTGAACTTGGCCCTTGAAATATGTTACAACTGCTACACAAAGAACTAATCAGGCCCTAAATGCATGCAAAACTATTGATTCAAATTCACTAGTTTTGCCTTACTTCCTTGCTCTGAAATATTAACATTAGCCTGTAATTTCTTGTGTTATCAAAGCAATGGCATGCTAATGTTATCAAAGCTCTAAATGCTACAGCAGTGACAGCTTACCATGCTTCATATTCTAGACACATCTCTTACGATGCAGGAAAAAAGTACATTTCCACTCAGTGCAAAACAGAAAAAGGGGAAAAAGCGCAACATTTTTCAGAGATACTGTAAACAGAGGCCATTCTTGTCAGTTTTGCCTGGTTAGATACACGTATGGTGGTGTTCGATTATTTAGGAAAGAAATTATCAAGAATCCAATTTTAAGCTTGCATGATGAAAACTGGCAGCCACCTCTGAGTGTTGTGGGGTTTTCACATACCGCGTCTCTCTTCCTAGCATATTTCATCTCTTCATTCCACATCAGTTCTCGTTCTTCTTGCAGCTCCTTATTCAGCTTGTTAATGGTTTGCTGCAGCTCATTTCTCTCGTGATTTATTCTCTCAATGTCTGCAGCTGAGTACTTCTGGTTATCTAAGATGTGCCGGAGCCGGGCATTCTCCCGCTTCGTGGCTTCTACTTCTGCCTCTAAGTACATAAAACATTTGTGAAATGGACATAAAATACCAGCCTATATACATAAACCTCACCTCTGTATTGTATGAGTAAATGACACAGTTATTACATAACATTACCATTTCATTACTCCAGTGTACAGAGAGCTATCAGACAAAAAAAAAAATTTTATTAGCAATCCATTCTGGAAAGTTTATTTGTAGCATCGTGCTACTCCAAGTACCTTGCTCTGCTCTCAAGCTAAGAACTACAATTATTTGAAGACTATTTCTAGCTTCACTGTCCTGACTGTGATCAAGTCCTCCTTACCTGCTGCCTCAACTTCATCATTAACACTTTCCAGTTTTTGATCAAGGATGGATATATGAGATTTCATTTTAGCGAAATAAGCCTGGTAGTTCTGGACGTCTGCTTCAAGGGACGATTTCACATTTCGTAGCGTTGCTATACGATCCTAGGAAATGGGTGAAAAGAACAACCACTCTTAGATAAATATAAAATAATGACTTCACTTTCCAGATAAGACAGTAGAGTAATTGATCAACATCAACAGCACAAATATAGAATAAAGAACTTTAATAATTTTTTATCTCTGTGACAGCTAAGTCCAGTCAGGACACCTTTAAAATAAAAGCAAAGAAGGCTGAAAAGATTCTTGCATTTCAGCATTATGTCTCTCATTTGCATCAGACAGTGCTTTAGACAATTCTTACTACAGGTAGTCCACAACTTAACTCTAATAATACATGGAGGGCAGATGAAACAGGGGCATGGAAAACCAGGAATAAACTCAGCACATTTTGCACAGTTGGCAGGAATTTCAATTTGCCACCTGCACAGCCACTAACCCATTTTTAAACTCAGGATGTATTAAAAGCAGAATCCAGAGTTTCAAGCAAAGTATTTTCCATAAAATATATTTGTTACCACTGAATCCCATGCCTCATATTTGAATACCAACACACTTGAAAAAAATAATGTTGACATTTATATTAAAAAATTTGGTTCAAGTATTTTATTGATATTTCAGTCAATATAAGACCTTATTACCTGTAAATACCTGCACATTATCAAACAAATAGGTACTGAAGATTCCACAGAAAAAAGCCTTGTTCTCTAATAGTATAGAGTCTGTAAAAATCTGGCCTAATTAAAATCTCAAAGCACTGAAATTTTTCCATTTGTTATGTATCATAAGTATCTTCATTCAGAAATGGTCGATATTATAAAATTCAACTCCTCCATAAAAACAGACACAATTTACTAACCTGCTCACTTTCCTTTTCTTTTTCTAGTCTTGCAATCTCTTCTTGAAGTCTTTTGTTCTCAGCTTCTAAACTTTCCATCTGGAATGGATCTACATTAAATAAATCCTCTGTGGGAGAGCAGAAGAGAGACTCGAGTTACAAATTTATCTCAATATCACCACCTATTTTGAGTACCTGAACTTGAGCTTCAGCACAGTAAATACCCATTATCTAGATAATTATTTTTCACTAAAAAATAACTAAAAACAACCAAGAAACTTACCAGAAAAACCTTTCATTAAAATGTAACCAGGCAAAAACCCCAGAAGAAACAAGAAGAGAAATGGGTTTCTCGGTCCTCATGTCAGAAAGAGTTCTCATGCCAAAGTCACTCCCAAGAGGTAAGGGTTTCCAAACTCTCATGCAGCCCACACCACAGGAGAGTGTACAAGTCAGGACTACCTTGTGAAGCTAGAACAAATCAAACTTACTTAACAACCTCTTTCTTATCCATATACTTCCTTGCTTCTTGAGGCATCTTTTCCCCAACTTAATTTGGCTTTGCCAAAAAATGGGATCATTATTTTTTCCCAATATCCAGTAACAGTGTGGTATCTTGTTTCCTCTCCAATTGATGGCCCCAGTTTGCAAACAAAGGGCCCTTAGTCTGGCTTTTCATAGGAGAGCAAAGAAAGTAAGACATGTTTTTCTTCCTTTTCTCACATTGTGTTTGTATTTCTGCAGGTGGTGAAATGAGCGAGTCAAAAAAACCCAATAATTTTCTACCTCCCTGAAGACAAACACAGGTGCATGCTGAATCACATACAGAACCCCAGAACCCTCACAACAGAGTTTGGAACTCTTGCAGACTGCTTTCAGATCTTCAAAAGCTGAACTTTCTTGTCAGCTGTGCATCCTCTGAAAATATTTTTCTTTTTTTTAATTGTTAGCTTTTCCAGACAGAAACAAGAGCCATCTGCATAGATGGAGTTCACATCTGAAGAATTGTATACTGGTTTTCTGTGACAAAGACATTAAAAAATCAGGTGACACAGCTACAGCTGATAGCAGATCATGACCTACCCATCTGTACTGCTCAAAATACACTTAAAAAAGAGAGCATTAAGTTGAAGTAACTGAAACATACTTAGGTGTTTCAGACTCCCTTAGATCACTTTCACTCATAAACTGAACAAACTGATGCTAGGAGAAAGGAAGCCAGTAACACAATTGAATACTTAGAATTTAAAAACTTACTTAATTTTGACTGCACTTCAGCATCCAACTCTTCAAAGGTATCTCTCCCTTTCATGGAAAGATCATAGCACTTCACACAGTAGTCCATGAAAAGCTGAAAGCAATTTAAAAATCTTTCATTTCAACAATTCCAAGACCTGTAAAATATCTGGATAGTCTAAAGCTACTCAATCAGTGGAATTAAACAGACATCAAAAATATCCTTAATGCTTCGATTGTACTTTTGTAAAATTAATTTTTTTTCCTCCCTTTGAACATAGAATGTCAACAGATTATATATTCAGGCAGAAGGAGACAACTATAATTCACACTAAGAAAGGTCTGGAAATCCTGTATTTCTTAAAAAGATATTTAACAAATATTGTAGATAGAATATTTAAGAATTTTTCATCTTGATGCATATGATTCTCTCAGGCTAGTTTATGGAAACTGCAGCTCTGTTTAACAGGCCTTTTCTATAAATATGACCATTAAAATTCAGATCTGCAGGTCTCAAAGTACTCTTATCTAGAATTAAAGAAAGGTTACCCAAAAAGAATTTGCTGGACACTAAGTCACAGATGCTTCAGAAGCAATTACACCAGTATTGTGAATTTTGTATCTATATATATATGCAGAAGTGCCAATGTAGAAGAACGTATTTCGTTTAAAAGCATTGTTAGTTGCCAACCATCATGTTGTAACCTTAGTCCAAAATTATGATTTTACTTTATTTTTGCAATTTCTAATTAAATGTTTTAGCTTATAATGCAACCCTCTCCAAACACCTGCTGTGATTTAACACTGAGTTAAATCTGAGTAGTTCTAATAATCCATGATAAATTAAAAAGAAAGCAAGCTGTTGGATTAAGAGCTCAAATTATACTGCCACCCTATTTTGTGGCTCAGAAATAAAACTTTACAACCAATTTTTACATAGTAAACTGAGTAGATATTGGCACAAGTCACTATATTTAGAATTAAGTCACTGTCTTTATACTGCACTGCAGTTAACCTCAGAGGTCTTGAGAGCTAAAGGAAAATATTTCGGAAACTCTAAAAAAATAAACAGCATAATGATGCCCTTTCTCTACAAAGGACAACGGTATATACTTGCAGAATAAGGTGAATATAAAATAAAGAGAATATTTTGTTTAATACCCAGTCTACACCAATAGACTGATCATCATACCTGCTCAGGAAATAGTTGATCAGGTTTTTTACACAATGCTACTCTACCTCCTAGAAAGCATTGTGAATATAAAAGGGAACAGAATCTATAAATACATGACCCAGCAATCTAAACTGTAATTAAATTGTGTTGTTACAGCACATGGCAAAATCCAGTTAAGCAATTCTGATACTAATTTCCTTTTTATGGTACCTTTTTATGTACAATTCCATCATCTGTCTCTCCTCCCCAGCTCTGTGTGTCATCGAACGATGGTGCATTTTCCCTGATCGCATTGTACAGCTGAAAAGCAGAGGTGCACACAACAAAGAGCAAACATGAAGACATCCATTAGTTTCCATGCTGGTTTTCGTGAAAAGAAGCAGAGTAACACTGGATTAGGATTTCAGCAGGCAGGTTGGAATGAACCTGTGTTGAGCTGACTAAACACACAGGTAAAGAGGCATGAGCTAGACAGTCAACACTGCCAAATTCTCTCGTGTCTTTTGAGCAGAAAAGGACAGGGTTTTCCTGGGCACTCAATTCAGCAGTGGTCAACTTCTGTCACAGATGCCAAATTTTGCTCAGTCCTGAGTTGGCAGCAACAACTGTTAGGACTACTAAAAAACCCAAACAAACCAAACAAAACCAAGATTAAATAAAAAACACCCCACTCAAACCAAAAACTTGCCACTCTGTATCAGAATCACAGAACATTTGAATCATTTCAATTGAAAATCCCATCCTTAGATTTCAAATTTAGGGGAGAATGGCAGATGTCACAACATTTGCGCTGGAGATACACGTTCCATTCGGTGATTATACTCATTAACTTCTCACGTTTATTGTATGTACAGATCAGCATTTTGCCACCTCCTTTTATACATTAATTTATCCAGTGCATACATGTAAAGAAAAAACCCTATCATAATATAACATGAAAAGCTCACTTTAAAAGTTACCAAAACATTAGGCCAAGGGTCAGCTCCCAGATGACAGCTAAGAACATATATGTTTACATATATGTTAAACAAAGATTTGTAGAAAATATGTACTGAATCTGTATTGAAACTAACATTCCAGCCTGGAAAGTGAAAATATTTATCTTAAGACAAACATTACCTTGACACAATCAATTAACCAAATCAAAGCTGCCACAATCTGAGGCCAGGTTCGTGGTGCTCCCACAGCGTACATGGAGTTTTTTGACAGAGCAAAGGGGTACCTGTACGGCCAAAGAAGATACACTTTTAATAGCTGTGGCAGACAGTGATGAAAACAAACCAGCACATTTTGAAAACAAAGCAGCATGTTTTTCTATGTAGATGAAAGCACAGAAGGAAGAGCAAACTCAATTCTACTGTACTTCAAAGGAAATTAGTTGAGTTCTGACAGTACGATTCTATTCAATTATCATGGGTTTCTCATTTTGCAACTCATGGAATAACATGGCCTGAAAGGGACCTGTAAGGATCTACAAATCCAACTCCCTGCTCCTCATAGGACTGCCTACAACTAAACCATATGATCCAGAGTGTCATCCAGATGCTCCTTGAGCTCCCAAAACTTCAAGTGACTTGTCAGAATTAGTCATTTTATCCAGAATTACACCCCTGGTGCAGCAGAGTGGAATCCTTTTCAACATTTTAAGCTATATCAGCAGTTTCAAATGTTATAGATTAAAACAAAACTTTATTAAAATGCTGAGAAGTGTGCAAAAAAGATTTGCACCTACATTTAAGGAGCCCTGGCACTCTGACACCATCATGGGTATACAGTCCCTGTTTTTTTTTTTAAATGAGACTGAAAATTCACTGTTATCAAGAGGCAGAGGATTTTCTTTCCAAGACAATGTTGGGGCATTAATGATTTCAAACACTGAACAAATTCAGCAGTAAACCACTCAGCTACTTAGTGTTTTTCTCCCCTCAACAGTAATTTTGTTATTTCCACATTCTGCTTTGAAGGCAGAATGAGAAAAATTGCAGGAAAACATATTTTAAACTAAATTAAATTTGTTTAAACTAAAATTAAATTGTCTTGATCCAAAATTCTGGAAATTTTAGTTCTTAGATTCTAACAAAATGAACAGAAAGGCCTGTAAAAGAAAATTGTGCCTTGTCCTCCAAAGTTCTATACAAATAATCAATTAAATTTTACATGACAAAGCAAGATTCCCAGAGCTTATAGTTCTGTAAATTCAAATATAAAATGTATAGCAGATGCTGAAAATCAGAGAGTAAACCTAGAGTTAAACAAAAGTGAAACAAAACAATCACAACATTGTACTTTTAGAGTCTCATCTGAATAAATAAACCTATCCATTCCGCCCAACTATCAATGCAGAATTCTTAGCTTTTAAATTTCTAGCCATAGCATATCTATTCAGCCCAGGAGACTAACAATAATCATCTTACCCAAGGGCTTTGAAAATTTTGGGAATTTCCTCTTCAAATTTTGAGTCAGGCAGTTCATAAGAAGGGCAGAGGAATTTGTAGATAAAGGTGAAGATCTTTAAAAAGTCCTTAACTGATGGAGATTGTAGTGATTTCACGGAAACATCGTGGGCATAAGCATTCTCAACAAGGAACTGTGCAAAAGAAACACGGAATACCAGTCACTAAATAAAATTTATAGTTGAAACCAAGGGAAATAACCACTTTGCCTAGCACATTTTACACCTCATAACATACATGCAGAACAAGTTCATATGTTACCTCATAAAGCTTTTGGATACATTGTTGGATGAATGTCTTGTCATGAAGGGGCCTGGGATCCTTTATCTTTTTTGTCCCAAACACACCGTACAGGCTGCTGCTTGACCCTCCAGCCCCGCTCGCGCTAGGGACAGACAATGAATACAGGTCTTGTGACAATACATAGAAAGAAGAACTCTCTTCATGTTTAAGGCACAACTGCTAGCTTTATGTTTTCTTTCCATTTGTTATACAAAGTGATACTTGAAGTTTTCTCTTTGTTTAAGGTCATTGGAAAAACATCATCACCCTGGAAGTCACAATGCCATAAGTACAACAAAGATTACTGCATCCTAGATGAATACTTTCTTCATTTTATTGAAATAAATAAACTTTTAGAGAGCAGAAAAATATCCCAAAGATGAAAAAAAATAATGTTGGTGACTGTAAATAAACTCTAAAAATATTTAAGGAATATTTAAAAGGAATAACCCCTGCAACAATGGGGTACTATCAAGAAGATACCCATAACACAGAAAGTCATGAGCTAAGTAGAAAGATTATAGAGTTTTGGAAAGTTTGTATCTTAGAGAGAGGAAACTAATGCAGAGTATACTTCAGATGTCTTTCTTCCTTAAACAAGAAAATGTATTGAGATACTCTTAAGGTCTGCAGTGCACATCATTCCCAAAAGAAAAAAAAAAAAGCAACTCCCAAAGCAATTCCTGCTCCAGAGCATTATTGTTTAGCGACCAAGGACTGGAGGAAGGCAGACCTGAAGGTCTGCTTGCCTCAGATCCATCATTCCCTATAGTGAAAATCTGTCAAGAAAGAAAAATACCAAAATTAGAGGACCATTTTTGTTTTAATGTACAGTGCAGACAACAAAAGCTATCCATACCTGTTCCCCAAACAGCTGGCTTTTCCTTCTGAAGCTACAGATGTAGGTTTGCTCATGCTCAGCTTCTCAAAGGTGCTTCTGTCCTTCCTGAGGAGCAGAAAAAGATTCAAGTGACTACTACTACCAATTCATACAAGAGCTATAGTAAGTAGCTCTTATAGTACAGGACTGTAAATAGAATCTAAAATATTTAAGGAATATTTAAAAGGAATAGACATAGGAATAGACCCCAGCATAGACCATACATAGCTCATACAAGAGTGATACAAACAGTCATATATTCCTAAGCGCCTTCATCCCCCAACATCTTAGAAAGGTTAACTGATGCATCCAGCTATCTCCTCAGAAACATGTAACAAAGTGTTACAATTTGAAACATGACACAAGTACACAGAAAGGAAGTATTTTTGCAAAACTGGAGCACATGTGCAAACACCCTTGGCTGTAGGGAGCCTTCTTCTCACTGTCTTGTTTTTTTCCCCTCAGTTGCTACTCACACTCAAACACACTATGATAAATCTCTTCAGAATTAGTTTTATATACTTATTTTTAGCAACATGACCAGCCAGACTTACAGCTGAGGTGTCTGAAGATCCGTCTTGTTGGTGTCCTGCACTCTCAGTGCCATCTTAGATTGTCGACTGCTGCTTCCAGCAATACTCGAGCTTCCACTCATTGTGACTGCTGTAAACCACAATCCCTCAGTATTCCAGCAGTATCAGAAAATCCAGGACCTAAGGGTATTTTCTTTTCTAAATGCCACAATGATTTTCCAAAGGCTCAGAATAAACAAGTAGACCTGTACATTGGACCAAAAAAAAAAAAAAAAACCCAAAAAAAAGAAGAAAGAAAAAAAATTATGTTAGACTCCACAAATACATAAGAGCAGCCACAGCCCTTTAAATCAACCATTTTATTGATAAAAAGTGTTATTGTTCCTTCCAAACCTACTGTTTTGCCTTTCTTTATATTTGGTCATTTCAGACCTACGGGTCCCAAAAGCAAAAGAGCTTGAGAAATTTTTCATTTCAGTCCACTGGGAAAAAGGCCACACTACCACGAGTACACAAGTACTGCTTACAGCACGTCTGCTGTACATCAGCTCCTGAGCTTCTTGTTCTGAGCCCGCCCATTCCTCTGCAACTGATCTCCCAGTATTACAGCACAATAACTGGAAAACCTATTCTGAGATAATATTATGGCTCTCTTCAGAATTTGCATGCAGAATATAAATAAAACTGGAATATTAAGCCCATTATCCCCACTGTGGCATTAAGGGGGAATTTGAAGTAAACAGATCTCACAAAACATTGTCACAAAAATTGCCTGCTTCTGCCCTCTACAGAGGTTCTACTTTATTTGTGGGATGGGCTTAAATGACTGAATTATAACTAATAAAAAGTCCCTCTATTACAGATGCTACCAAAACACATTATTAATATAAACCGTTGCTTCATTTTGCTTCCAGTTCCATTACTCACAAACCACAAAAGTTTAGCTCAAGCTCAATTCATAGGGCAGCATTTCTCACTGTGTCTGGGGAAGAATCTGCATTATTCCATTACTTTAACTGGAACCAACCACAGAGAGAATGAATTTTCACAATCATAGCAAGCAATTAGCTTCTAGAATAACAGAATCAATTAGGTTGGAAAAGACCTGTTTACCCTGTTAACCCTCCCATTATATTAAATATTTACAGTTTTAATTAAGAAAACTATGCTTGTATATAGTTGGATCAAAAGAGACAAATCCAATGCTACTGGTCCCATATTTCCAGAACAGGGATTTGAGGTTCAACTTGAGCTTTGGCCAGCCAGGTAACCGACCAAAGATAGCTGGAATGCTTAATGTCATCTGTGTTGTCATAACTATGAGAAAAGACAGTAGATAGCGGTGGAAAAAATAAGCAATATCTAAAATAAAAAATTATACTTCACATTTAATGGTACAGTGAAAGGGTAGATGTTATCAGTATCCAAAAATCACTTACAGCTCAGACTTAAGTTCCTCCAATGTGTTTTCTCCAAATGTTACCTGTGTGCCATTTACAAAATATACTTGAAAACATCTTTTATATTTTTTGGGGGGGCTATTTAAAAAATATTGTTGTTAAAGTGTTGAAATACTTTGTTCTTGGTGAATTTTATTTTTCATTCACACACTTGTTTAAAAAAAATGTTGTAATTAAAAAGAAGCAAGACAAAAGACACAATATTTAGATAAAGCCATAACACCAGTGTGACAATGTATATCCCCCATGTCCTCAATCCTTGTCTGGGTTCATACAAGGAAGAACACTGACCTCTGGACTGATGAAAAGAAGCCTGACCCTTATATCAGCCACAATCTTATTCTTATTATTTCTGTGACATTCCTGTTATTATCTCAGTGGAAATAAGTTTTACACGCTCCCCTGCAGTTTGCCCTGTCCCCCCACTCCTCTCAGAGGGTTTTTCCCATTTCCATATCACCCTTTGCTGGTTCTGACAGCTGTTCAATCCATAGGAACCCACTTGAAACTCCACCTTAAGAACTCTTACCTTAAAAATCCCTTTCCTGTTACTTCATCTGATAGTTTTGGGAGGGATACTCCACAGAGGACCTAAGCTATCCAATTATTGCTCAAGGATGGAATCAAAATGAGGAAAACGCACACAGATACAAGTGACTAGATTCCTGTTATGAGCACCTTTCAAAAGGGATTTTTGTGTTATCTCTGGTCAGGAGCAGGAACTGAACACAACCCTTAATCAGCAGCATCTACAGAGTTGGTCTGTGGGTTTTGCTAGAGCACAGCAGTACAGTTTGGTTAAAAAGGATATGTAAGCTGTTCACGTGGAAGCAGAGAGCTGAAATGAAAGGATCAAACCAATTTAAGATGTGGGCTAGAGTGCTTCTGTTAGTGTGAAATTATTAAAATGAATGCTTTCAAAGATCCAATAAATCAACTGGATTATGAATCTTTTTTTCATGTGTGTCTCTGCTCACCTAAAGCTCCACAGAGCAGCCATGAAGAGCAATTAAGGACACCCATAGAGAGGATTCGGCTGTAACACTTCAGGTGCCTCAATTTCTTTCAGTCCCTGTTGAAAGAATTCCAGCCGGTCCTCCTGTCCCATTTAATCCCTCTTGGGTTTTCACCCAGAACACTTCACTAATACTTAAGTTACACACAAGGGAATCTCAGCAGATTTCAGCAACTTGCCTCCTTGCTAACATAACACATCAATTTTTCACCTCCCTCTTTGTCCACCCTACATTCCTCCCAGTTTCCATCCTCCCAAAGATCCCAGCTGAAATGGATTTGCCACTTGGTTACACACCAAGGCTTACTGAGCCATCAATGAGCAGGGCTTGGCTACATCCCACAAAAGCAGGCATTTGATGTTTGAGCACTTCCAGCACTGCCCACGGAACAACTCCCAGGAGTCCAGAAGCGTATCCTGGCAAAGCACTGTGCATCAGCACGCTGACATTTCCCTCTGCTCAGAGGGAGGGAGAGCTGCCCCCGTGCCGCGGTGCCCCGGGGCTTCCACGGCTTTGCTGCTCTCTCTGCAGTGGAATTGCACTGCAGGAATTGTCCTCAGGCATTTCAAATGACACTACAGCCTTCAGCGCCCTGCAGGGGACAGACTGTTTGCTATTGCCGAGTTCAAACAGCCACAAAAATGCCAAATAACCTTCACAGTAAGGCTCAGCCATTTCATCATAAAGTCTATAATCAAGCAGGCTACTCAAGTGGGAATGCACACAGAGCCAACTGGGAATAGAGGAGAAAAACAACCTAAGCCTTGCTCAAGACTGCCAAGGCACAGATCAACCTTCAGTTCCATCCCCCTTCCCAGAATCTGCCCAACATTAACCCAGAGCTGAAATTACTTGGGCAAAGAGTTTACAATCTCATGGACCCAATAAAGCCTGTGCAAACACACGGCTATTTCACCAGGATGCTTCATGGGCATTGCTGAATCCCCTTTGTGCTGCCTTTTTCTCTTGGTAAACAAAGTTCTGTTAGAATGCAGGGGTAAGCAAGGGCATCCAGAGGATCCATAATAGGTGAGGCTGTTTCCTTCTGCTTCCTAACTACACTTCTTCCTTCTCAACTTGCTCTTGAGGCACTCGTTTAAATATAACTATGCAGAATTTAATGGATGCCTGCTACATGCGGGTACGTACTTTCAACGGCATCTCACTGCATTTCTTCATAGCTGGCAGCAATGGATGGACACCTGTCTGCCTCATCTTCCAGGAATTTAGTCATGATAATGATGAGCAGACATTTTACTCATCAAAAGTACCTCTGTTCAAACCTACCCTTCCAAAAATCCCAGAATGAACACTTGAAAATAGTTCACTATATTCTTGGCTAATGTTGTGAAGGATGTCACCATAAAAGGCAATGCACTATGTGTGCACCACAAAGGAGATGATGGTGCACTGCTGCAAGAATTAGACTTGATACCTCTGGTTTTAAGGAAATATGAGCACAGATGCATCCTTTCCTTGTGTCTCCAAAGCAGTGAGAGGAAGAAAGAACCATACAAACCTCATACGCAACACAAATTTCTATTCTACCAATATAAGTTAGCTTATTTCTTTTACTTCTGTGATTTAAGGGCCAGATTTCCCAGTCACAGCACAAGAACCCTTACAGCAGTTTTACATCAACACAAATAGGTCTATTGAAAATAAGCAAAGAGGAATCCTGAGAACACCGCAGCAGTGACCCAGGTGGAAATGCAGGGTACCCCAGTTACCAGTCCTAATACAAAATTCCTTGCTTTACTTGCTATTTGCAATAAACACCTTCAGCACGTAACAGATTTGTTATGCCCTTAACACTCGTGGACCGTGAGTTAGAGCTCTGACCCAGTTTTGCCCTCAGGTGGCTGACAGGTCTGAGATTCTCCTGTTCAAACCCAGGTTATTCTGTCTAGGTTTCACACAGTTAACCTTTATACTCCTGTGGTATTGCCCTTAGAACCTTCAAAACGTCCCTGGAATACTGCCAGTAAGTTAAAGACAGGACCATCATCATCTAGTGAGAGGTCAAGTACCTCCAGAGCTGTTCTGTGCTTTCAATGCCTTTCATTTGAGACTGCTATTTTTCTAAAGGGAAATGAACTCCTGCTGCTTTTCTCTCTATGATACATATATTGAGGAGAGGTGGGTTTTGTATGCATGTGTTTGCTTCTTTTTAAGCTGCATCTCTTCCCATATCTCAATAAAAGCGAAGTATGTATTTCCAAAAGGAGAGAAATCACCTGCTTACTAATAACTTTGAATTGCAGAACAAAGGGTAGGGTTGGAAGAGACCTTAAACACCATCTTGTTGCACTCCCTTGCCATGGACCAGGACACCTTCCATTGGACCAGGTTGCTCCAAGCCCCCTCCAGCTTGGCCTTGGACACTCCCAGGAATGGGGCAGCCACAAGTTTTCTAGGCAACCTGTAATGGTGCCTGGATAACTTAGGTAGTAATCCTCCTGTAACTCTTTAGATTCACCCCAAAATCTTTTACAGGCCTGCTTCAAAAGAGGCAAAATATGTCATTTTTACAGCTGCAACATTTGTACTGTAACAGACTCAAATCTTCTGCAAGGTTTGTCATTCAGAACTTTTCATCTCCCTCCATAAATCCAGATGGTTCAGCTACAGAGGAGCAGCATGGTGCCAGTTCAGTGTTGTATTCAACGAGACACAATTAAAGACAAGGCTCTGTGAAAGAGAGACCAAGTGCTGCAAACTGCGGCTTGTCTTGTTTGCACAGGGAGATGTGAGAAACAAGCAGGACATTTACTTGCCTCATTTCATTTTCACTTTTCCAGTCATAATAAAGCAAATATATATGAGTGCCAGGTTTTCATGCAGGAGAAATAGTCTTAACGTCATACACCTACACTGTGCTCATAGAAAACATGAGTAAGTTGTTAATAATGTAAAAATTATCATTGGCTTTATCTTTCATGCTTTTCAAGGAAAATACTGGCTTCGCCAACTTCTGCCAAGTTCTGTCCAGTACAAATTATTCTTGGGTTATTTCTCATGGACTATTGTAATACTATTCATATACTGAATAATTGACACTTTTTTCATTTAAACAGAGTCTATTAGATAGCACTCAACTGTAAAAAGTAAGGTAAATGTTATGCAGTGCAAAGAAGCAGAATGAGATCTTCCCAGGCTGATGAATCTAGTCTGTGTGAGGTACTTCACTGGGTTTTCACTTTTTCTGGAAGCAAATCCATTGTAATCAAACCACCCTTACCTGTAATACTGACAGAACAAGAGCTGCATCCTTTGATCACTGGGATGCACAGTGAACTATGGAGGTGTTGGCAGAATCCCTGGGCCACTCTGCTTTCTGAACCAAAGACTACCATGAGAAAACGCATGAGGTTTGTTGTTTGTTTGCTTTACCTTTACATGATATTGAGATATTGAAACTCTATTTAATGAATGCAGAGGCATTCACTAGGAGAGGGAGTGAAACGCTGTTTAAAGGAAAACCTGCTGCAGGAAATGCCCATGATAACATCTGTTTTGGCAAAGAAGTAAGACCTGGACAGGCAGTTATCCTGAAGTCTCCCTCACAGCCCTGAGGAAAGTGTGGTTTTGTTTGTAAACACATGCTCAGAAGTTTCTCCATATGGACTGAGGAGTAAGTCTCACAAAACCATATGTAGCCATTATACTCCTTAGGGAAGGGCTGGAAAAGACAGAAGATGAGCCATATCCTCATATCATATTATGGGCTTTTTGCTTTAAACTAGCAGCCTTCCCATCTGTTCTGTGCTCATTAGGAATGCAAAAAGAACACATCTCACAGTTCCATCAGCACAGAGCCAAACTAAACTGGTTAAATGGCTGGGTAGAAGCTTCCCATGTTCCTACAATGGTATTTCCAGCTGTGTTTCCCATGTTTGTGACACATACAAGGAAAAACGATGCCCTGAACGACAGGGAAGCTTTAGAGTTAATAAAAGCTTCTTTGTATCTGCTGTCAGACACAACGATCTGTCAGGGTAGCACTGCAGCTCATTCTCCTGACCTAGACCAGGAGCTCAGTGCAAAAGTGAAGAGACAGCACAAAAAAACCCCCAGTGTACATTTATCTGGAATTAGAGCAACACCTTGGGGTAAAAGAATCTACTCCATCTATCATTAATACCTCAGCTGCTAGAAATTAGTGTGAATTTTATATACCGAGATATCACTTTTATTAATATCTGGGAAATCTAAAAAGTGCTGGGGAATGCTTAGGTCAGGAAATTACATCTGGCTGGCAATAATAATGAATAAAAATACCCCTTTAAAAAGTTAAGTTAGTTGGGTCTGAATTGGGAAATATCACAAATGCAGAATATAATAGGTGAAACACTAACAGAGATATTTGAGGAGCAATCAAAAGCAAGAGCAGATTTTTAAATACGTGAAAAGCAGCCAGACTGAAGTAAAAAGGAGTTGCTTGCAACACTATCAGAGAAAAACGGGACACACATAACAATTCCTTTTCTTTTACTAGAGATGAGATACTGTGAGACTGCAGCAAAGCAGCTCTGCCATGAGACTTCCACAGACTGCTGGTGGTTCAGATTGAAAATGGGAACAATTGTGGTTTGAGTAAGATGATTTCTAAGCCATGTAGAAGAAATTTCCTAGAATCCTCCAAACTTCTAACTATGTAGCAGTCGTTAAACGTGCAGGAGATAGATAATAGATGGCACATTTAAAAATGTATTGGTTAAATTACTTAAGAAAGCAAACATTGCATAAGATAGCACTTGGTGTTGGAGATGCTATGTTAGATTTAAAGCAGATTGTCAGTTTCTACTTTTCCCCATTTCTTCAAGTTTTGAAAATAAAATTCATGCTTTAAAAATATAACTTGCTTTATAAAAAAACCCTCAGAATAAACACCTGCACACATTCTATAAATCAATCCATTTCTTTCCTAAGTTTCATGCCAATGCTGCACGGTATTTCTCTTTTCCATTTCAGCAATTATTTATAACAAAGAAATCCATTCACAATTGTTCTAGTGGACTTTCCTCAAGCAACGAAAATCATTGTTATCACTCTCCTTATATTTCCTCAGAACTTATTTAGACTGAGAATCTAATGATGCCAACCTGGTTTTAAAACACTTTTTGTGCTGATTGGCCTTCTACCGTTTGAGGAACAGTTCTGTTATTTGAGGAACATTGGAAAAGATTCTCCTTAAATATTCTAGGAACACTGAAAAGTCTATTCTGTTTTGTGTGTTAAATGGGGCTTTCTGAGGGTGTTTTATTTTGCTTTGGGGTCTGAGGGAAGCACCCCATGGAAGGGCTGATTCACCCTGACAGCCCAGTCAGGAGATGGACCTGGCTTCCCTCACAGGGTTCTGAGGGGGCTTTGGGGGCCAAACTTAAAAACAAAACAAAACTCCAAACACGCAGAAAGAAAACGCGCAAAAAAGACGGCAAAAAATGAACTTACCAAGCGCAGACAAGACAACTGGAGAGCTCCGCCGGTCCGTGTCCACCTGTTCGGCGATCCTGAGGCGAAGCTGAGGGCGGGAACGCTGCCCCCTCACGGCTTCCCGCCGTTTTTCAGGCTTCTGAGAGCAGGAAGAGCCGAGCCCGCCCCTCACGGCTTCTCTCCCTCAGAAATCCTCAACAAGGTGGGAAGTTGTGGGGCGCAGCTGTTCCTCGTTCTTTTGAGGACTTCTGAGGGCGGGCAGCTGTGAGGGGGCGGCGTTCCTGCCCTTTTAGAGGCTTTTTAGCCCCTTTGCTCAGGGCTGTGAGGGTGCGGCGGGGCTTCCGTAGCTTGGTGGGTCTTTGCAGGCTGGGAGTGCGGTGTGGCTGGGGGGTGCTTCCTCCCTCCTCTTCCTCAGGAAAGTTAAATTTTGTGTTTTAAGAGGAGTAGAACTGTGAGGGGTTCTTTACGGCCCATCCGTGCTGCCTCCCCTTGCGGCTCCTTTGCTTTTGGCTGTGTCACTGGGTGAGGTGTGAGGTAATACCTTTCTTTGTGCTTGTGGTTTTATATATGTGTATACTATTTTTAAAGTACCTGTGTATATCTATACATGCTGTATGTGTGTACATACATATATCTTTGTCAGGCCCGGAGGCTGATAAAAAGACTCTGCTGAGCACTTTCAGGGAGGTGAGGGTTAACCCTGCTTGTGGACCTGATCTGTGAGGGATAATGGTTTCACTTATCTCATATACTTAATAAACTAACCAGCAGGGTGTTCATAAAAGAAATAGCTACTACTAAAGCTTTTTCTCTCATAGAAGAAAACAAGTCCATGGCTTTGGTTTTATCAGACCCCAACATTGCCTTGAGGGAGTGGGGTGGGTTTAAAGTAGCTATTAAAATTATTGCTGGGAAATGAAATTTGATTAAAAAAGCAGCAGCGCCATTGTTTTACAGAAGTATTTTGTTAAAGGGTGCCATTTCAGGTTGTTATTTGAGCTCTGGGTGCTGCTTTATTGAAGATATCTACTTAGAATATTACAGCTGTGAAATGGAGAACTGCCTCACCTTTTATTATTTGATATTTGAACAGCAAATACAGGCCATTAGAAGGAAAAAAATTTGCTTGCCCCACTGGTAGATGTGTATTATTTCTGTAGTATGCATGGCTCTTACACAGCAGTATGATGTTATTTTTATGACTTTGGGATTTTGTTTTTGTTGTTATTCCTGCCAGTGATTAGAATTCGGCAGAGACAAGTGTGTGTGTGTCTGTGTTTTGTTTGAGTTTTTGTTAGTTTGCTTTGAAAGGGGGCCCAAACATGTCAATTGCTGCTACTTGCCAGAAGTGTGCCTGTGGAGACATTGTCCTAGAATAGCTACCACCAGCAGTTTCACTTCGCATAGGCTTACAGCTTTGCATTTTTGTTGCCTGCTACATTTTAAAGCCTCATTAGTCAAAAGCTACATTTTGCTACCAGAAGCAGCATAGGCTTGGAGTGCATGGCAGTCTCTACAGCTTCAATCTCATCCTAGGCTCCTGAAGCCCAGAGCTGCAAGTAGTGATGGCTGGGACTTGTCAGTCCCGTGTGCCCCCTTGACAGAACCTATAGTTTACTGCTCTGTAAAGGGGCAGGAAGGAGTAGCGGTTGTTGAAGTAATTGTAACTTAGCAACATGCTCACCTTCTTGGTAGGGGAATCCTCAGCAGGGTCATCCTCTCTTTGCTTAGGAGGAAATTTGCCATCTCCATCTGCATAGTGCTGCGGTTGGGAATGTAGCGATCCCCCCCAGCCTTTGTGGGGGTGCTTTGAATTTTGGATCCAGATTTACCTGCATTCACATATGAAAATATTGTCTTACAGCTATTTAACAGCCTGTATTAGAGCTTTCATGGGAGCAAACCCAACACTCCTCCACATCACACCCACCAGACAAGTAGGACTCTGAGGTCTCATGCCACCCAGTCACAACTAACTTATATTTTCCTCCCTGCAACCAAGTTGGTTAGGGACTGTGTGCACTTGGGTCTAGTGCAACAATTCCAGAGTCCAGAGATAAGGGGAAGATACAAAAACGCTCACAGGATGTAAAGCTGTCAGCTAACAGTCCTGCCCACACTCGTCCTAGCATACAGCTGTGCCAGCAAGGCTCAGCTGGGCAAACAGCAGCTCACCAGCCCCAGTGATCAGAGCTCTGCCCCTCATGCTGGCAAGGAGGTGGGTGGCTGCCAGGAGCACAGCCCAGCTCCTCCTGCCTGAGCAGCAGCCGGTAGGGCAGCGTGGCAGGGAGCCCAGAGCCCCATGGCTACAGACAAGCAGCCTGGGCGAGGCTCCCGCACTCAACCCCTGCCGCTGGTGGCCGGCGCTCACCGGGTGTCTTGGATGGCATCTTGCTGGAGCTGTGAGAGCGACTGGCCGGCTTCACGGGGGACACGCCGACGGGGCTGGGCCTGGGGCCGCTCTCCTTGGCCTTGCGCTGCCATCGCGCATGCGGCGCGTTTGGGATCAGCGTGTCCAGCTTCAGCAGCCCGCGCAGGTCCGCCTCGAACAGGAACTGCGCCATGGTCCTGCGGGCGGGCGGCATTAGCCGTACCCGCCGGCCGGGCTGAGCCTACTCCGACAGGCCCCGCCGGCCTCCCCACCACCGCATCGCGCAAGCGCTCCGGCGCTCCTCCCCACCAACGGACACCCACACTCTCCTCAGCCGCTCCTCGGGACACTCCATCAGCCGATACGCCCTCCCTCCGCTCCTCGGGGGTCCTTGATCAGCCGGCACCCCTTCCAGCCGCTCTTTGGGGCTCTCTCGGATAAGCGACATTCTCCCTTCCCCTGCCGTTCAAGGGCAATCTCATCCCTGCTCTTTCTCCTCCCCACCGTGCTTTGCCTCCGCCCTGTGCCCCTGGGGCTGCTCCTGGCCAGGCAGCCTCAGTGGGAGCCAGCACTGGCTGCAGCCCCAGCGGGCCCCCCAGGACAAGGCCCAGCAATTAGGAGGCCAGTGAAAGCTCTGGGCAGCAGCAGAACCCTCAGCAGAGTTCTTTGGACAATCAAGGACTGGCCACACCTACCCTGCAGCCTCACTGGGAATGTTTCCTATGTACAGTAGACTTTCAAAAGAAGCTGTTTGAGGGAAAGGTGAACTAAACACTCACCCTTTTCTCTTCCAGCAAGTCCAAATTCGGACACAGCATAAGATGAAGATGAGCTCCAAAACAAGCAGGCCTGCCAGGAACCCCAGCCAGCAGCCTGTTCCCTGACAGAAACCCCTTCCAAGGCCCTTCTGGGCATCAGGAACACGTGCTGTGGTTCCAGCTGCACCTGTGGGAGCAATGGGGAGCGTCAGCCCGTGCTGTGCTGCACTGCTGAGCTGGCAGCACGGTGGATGCGGGCAGGACGTTCTCCGTTTCCCCCAGAGCTGGGGCCTGCAGGCACCTTGCCGCCCCTTGGCACAGGCTGTGCCACCCAACAAAGCCCAGCAGGCCGGGAGGAGAGCCCAGGGGCTGTGCGGCTGCTTGGGCAGTCGTTGCTCGGAGGGACACGGGCCAAACCCATCCCTGATGGTTCTGGGTCTGGCCCTCGTTGCGCCGTGACGGCTCCCCCAGCCCCAGGACACAGAGTCAGGCCCTGTCAGGACCCAGCGCAGCCCCTGCCCAGTCGAGGGCCAGGGCTGGCTCTGGCCCTAGGCTTACGGCAGGGCTCCCGCTCGGGGCTGCTCCTGTGCCTTGGGCCTCTGGGCACTCAGGCCCAGCTCCGGAGCAGCTGCAGCGGGAGGGACGTTGGTGCACGAGTTCCCTTTTGCCGGGGCTGTGAACGAGCTCCAGATGCCTCAAGGCCTCCAGAGGTGCCCATAGCTTTGGCTGTTGCTGGGCCGTGCAAGGGCAGGCCCTGGAGGAAGAGCTGCAGCCACACAGCCCTGCCAAGGGCTGAGCCCTGCTGAGCCCGGCACAGCAATTACCTTCTGAGCCTGTGCCCGTGCCCATGCCTGTGTTTGGCTTGGCCTTCCTTCCTGCAGCAGGGGCTGCCAATCGTCCTCTGCTTCGTTGTGGAAACACCTCCTTCTGTCCGGCCTTTTGGCCCATCACTTGAGAAACAAAAAGTACACCTTAACAGACGGAACTATTCTCCATTACTTTGATGGCATGTTCAGGACTTCATGCTTATGCAAAATTGGGTAAAATTAACAAATCATGGGGTCTTTTTCAGCTGGGCCAGGGCCCACCCTCCTCCAAACAGATGCCAGTGCTGAGCAGAAGTTGTGAGTGGATCGTGCAGGGCGAGGGCACACACGTGCATGGCTCTGTCCTGGCACCTGCAACGATGCCCCCCTGGCTGAGCTTTGGGCTCTGAGCTGGCAGCTCTCCCAGGGCAAAGGCCTTGACGTACCCTCACCATCTCCCAGAGGCTCAATCTTGAATATGGGCTGGGAAGCCACATCACCTTTACCAACAGACTCAGCTGCAAAGAAAGGCAGGACACAACAGCTCCAATGGCACTGCTGAAGATTCTCCTTCAGGCCTGAGTGGCAGTGAGGGCACCTGGGTGATTGGTGCCCTCCAAGGCACTCCCTTGGCTCTGCCTTCCACTCAGGAGCAGGGCCTGGGGGACCTCGTGCCTGCAGTGGCCCCACACTGGGATGGAAGGAGCCCCTCACGGGGCAGTCGGGGCAGAAAGGACTCCCTGGAACTGCCAGCACCTCTAAACCCAGCCCCAGGCAGGGCCAGGGCTTGGCAGAGGCAGCAGGAGCAGCTCAGGCTCCCTGGGGGCAGCAAATGAGCTGAGAAAGGCTCAGCCCCGGGGCACAGCCCTGGGCCCTTCCCTCTCTGCTCTTCTCTGTGGCTGCACAGAGCACACAGAAGGACACAGTGGCATTGCACACGGGAGGAGGATGGACAGCTAAATGCTCCTTCCTCCCACTGACAGCGATCCTGTGGGATCACTCAGGGCTCCAGAAGGGAGCAGGGCAAAGTTTCCAGAACTGATCAACCTTCAGTGAAATGTAAGGGAACTGGCTCATGAGTGAGCTCTTGCCACACTGACACGGATTATTCTGTCAGGAAAGGTACATTCAGAACCTGCCTCCAACATCTGGCAAGGTCTTCAAAGTACCATTCACCAGCATTTCCAAGTAATCCAAGTCACGTGCCAGTCGAGAAGGGAGCACAGATCCTACAGAAGCATTTCCATGGTGTGCTGGGATCACCTTCTGCCTTGGGGAACTGGGCACTGCAAGGGGGTCCGGTAAGGCTGTGGGAGCCTGTGCTGTGCCTCCTGGTCACTCTCCATGCCCTTTGCAGGTCCTGTGCAACATGCCTGGAGGGGCAGCTGGAGTAGCCCAGGGCCCTGGGGCTCTCTCCCTCCCACACAGGAAACCCTCACTAAATGCTTGGGGAAATCTGCAGTGCCACAGCTGTCGCTCCCAACCTCCGTCCCTCCCTCCTGCTTGCCCACCTGCCCATGGAACAGCTCCCACAGCCCAAGGGGCACATGGCCAGGCCCTCTCAGGACACCCTGGAGCCTTGCTCTCCCCCTCTGCCCTTTCCCCACCATGGGCACCCCGTGCAGCCGCTCCCAGGTTTCCGGACGTGTCTCCCACGGAGGGAGCCCAGCAGGACAGCTCAGTACCCGAGTGCCCTGAGCCTGCTCGGGATAATTCCTCTGGGCTGTGCCCGTCTTGTCCGGGCTGTGCCCGCAGTGCCAAGCAGCGGAGAGGGCAGCTCAAGCCTCAGCAGGGTTCAGGCCCAGAGGCACAGCAATTACCTCCTGTGGCTGTGCCTGGCATCGCCTCCCTTCCTGCAGGAAATGCCACCTTCCATAGAGCCCCTCTGTCCATCCCTTGAGAAAGGAAGAGGCACAGCTGGATCAGATGGAATCACTGCACATCCAGGAGGTGGCCTCTTCAGGAGGCAATACTTGTCCAAGACATGGATAAGGATCCGGAAAATCCTGATCCCCCCAGGCCTTTGGGGCTGGCTATGGCCCTCCCTCTTCCAAGCAGCCACACCTCAGGATGTGACAGGGGACCGGGAAAATGCAGGGGATCCCTGGTGAGTTTGGGCTGCATGGCAGCTGATGCCCAATGCCTTCCTGCAGAGGCTGGGGAGAAGCTGCAGCCAGGCCAGGCTGGGAAACTGCCCTGCAGGGCATGGAAGCAGCAGCAGGGCATCGAAAGTGCCATGGCTCCCTTCCCGCTGCTCCGGGCACGGTGTGTCCAGACATGCAGCCAGAGCCTTTGGTTGCTGAGCCCCAGGACAAGGCTGAGGGAATGCACCCACCCTTCCCTTTGAGCAGCTCTCTCACCATGTGCTTCAGGATGTTGTTTGGCCCATGGTGGGGAAAGGGCAGAGGGGGAGCGAGGCTGCCATGGATCCCTTCCTGCTGTTCCGGGCTCTGCTCTGTCATGGGGAACCCTGGCTCACTCTAGGATCTCTCCCAGGTCTCCCTCCAGAGCTTCATCCCACAGCTCAGCCCCAAGGGCCACACAGGTATAAGGAATTTCACAGCCTACCATTGGTGACTCAGTCAGAATGCACAGGAAATCTCTAGCTGTGTTTCAAAATTCCAGATGCTGTGTTGTTTCCTTCCCACTGCAGATTTCCCATTGCCCCAGCCTCAGTCCCTGGCAGCCTCCTGCCTGGATGTTCTCCATGCGCCACTTCTGCAATCCCACTCATCCAGGTCCTCCTGGTTCTGTGGGCAGCTCTTCGGGCCACTGAGGCCCTGTTCCTCCTTTGTTTGTGAGCATGTCCGAGTGAGAGATGACTCAGGGGCTCAGCACCCAGACCTCCAGCAGCAGTGGTCAGTTCCTGAGCGTGCTCAGGGGCCACACGCAGCTGCCCATGGCTCTGGCAGGGAGGTGAAGGGGAGGCCATGCAGGGGAGCAGCCCCCATGCCCCAGCCCTGCCCATGGGGGCCTGCAGCCCGTGGGGATGGAGCAGCAGTTTCTGGTGTGACAGAGCCAGCAGCTGGGCAGTGCAGCACACACTGCACACATCTACTGCAGGGATATCTTAGCAATATTGTGTGTACATACACTCCAAATTGAAAAAATTCAGGCCAAGTGTAGCTTAATTTCAGAGGCATTAGGGAAGAATTATTACCGCTGCTTTCCTGGCTGAGATTTGGAACATTATACTTTTTTTTTAATACTTTATAAAAACAATCTCTGAGTCTGGAAAGGGAGTTTTTCAATCACAAGGGTTCTTGCTTCACTCCAGGAGAAGTGTAATTCAGAGTACCAGGGAGATTTTCTCTTAACATATTGCTGAGTTCTCATGCTGCCACTCATTAGGAGAGATGAAATAATTTCTCACTGTTTATGTTTGATATTTGTTTGGAAACAGTAGGGAAAAATTGTACCCACTGTCAAGATTTGGTTCATGTGGATCAGGTATTATTTCAGCTGCCTAAGTTGAGGGAGGAATTCACAGAGGTTATCCCAGGCAGAATCTGGTGCTGATGCTTGTGCCATTGGAGTCTGGAGTGGGCTCTTTCCTAGCACAACTCACCACACTGAGCTGCTGGGCATATCTCCTTTGTTTTCTGGGTTTTACTACTAAGAACAGCCAGCATAATTTAACAGGACCTAAAACAGATTTGTTGGTTCCTCTGAATCAACTCAAACTGTGAGTTTGAGTTTCTCCAGGTTTCAGCCTGGAGAAAAGGAGGCTCAGGGGGAGCCTCGTGGCTCTCCACAAGTCCCTGACAGGAGGGTGGAGCCAGGTGGGGCTCTGCTCCCATGGGAACAGGGACAGGACAAGAGGAAAATGTCTCAACTTGCACCAGGAGAGGTTTAGACTGGAAATTAGGGAACATTTCTTCTTGGAAAAGGTTGTAAAGCATTGGAACAGGTTGCCCAGGGCAGTGGTAAAATCACCATCCCTGGAAGAGCTCAAAAGACATGTTGATGCGGGACTTGGGATGTGGTTTAGTGGTGAACATAGTGATGGTGGTGCTTGATGGTTGGAATCGATTATTGTGAAGGTCTTTCCCAACCTTAAGGATTCTCTGATTCCATGATTCTAAACAACCCAGTGATAACATAATCTAATCTCTCTTGGTGTAAATGACTTGGTTCACTCTCTGATGTTTTCTCCACATCCATCTGCCAGCACATGGAAGGAAAAAACCAGGTGTGAAGACTGGAGAAGGAAAATGAGCCCACATCACTTCCCTGGGAAGAGAAGAGAAGATCCGACAACTTGCAGAGGGGAGGAGAAACAGAAAAAAAGGCTTGAGAAGCTGAAGTAGTGGCAGAGGTACCAGGGAGAAGAAGTAAGAGGTGAGAGAAATGGTGGCAATGAATTGCAGGGCAGGCAGAGGACACCAGTGACCCAAACAGTTTGGCACCTCCTGGCCATTAGGCAGCTGACCCCAAAAGTTCATCTCAGCTCCAAGGGCATGCACAGCCTCGGCCACCCAGTACAGGTGAAAGAACAGCATGAGGAAATGGGAGGTGAATGTCATAAACAACCTAAATACTGTCCTGCATTTCCAGCAGGTTTTGCAGCCTGTACTGAGCATCTCTAGTCCTGGCTGCACTGTTCCCAGACACCAACACCATTATTTCAGAGGGAGCTGATTTAATCACTTGTTAAAATTTCAATTTGAAGTCAAGTCATTTGAATGATAAGGACCATTTAAATCTTGCTGCTCAGAAGGCAGAAGATTGGGCTGAAGCCAGAGCTTTGAGGAGCAGCCAGACAGGGACAGGTAGAGCCAGGGAATGATAACATGGCACCCACCTCAGTTTGGGAAGAATCATCTGCCCAGCAGGAGCCCAGCTCCACAGCAACATCCCTGGAAACTCTGCATCATAAATAGCAGGGAGTTCATTCATACAGCAGCAGATTTCCTGGCCTTGTTTACCCTTCCACATTTGCTGCAGCTCTTTATTTCAAAAGCCATGTGAGTACCCTGTGCTGGAAGGCTTCTTCCAGTCCTTCCCCTGCTCCTGGCTCTGCACCAAGATGTTCTCTGTTCTGCTGCTGACCAATGCATCTCCTGGCTCCCTACCACTGAAGGAAAAGAAATCTATTTACAAGACACAAACAGCTTTGTGTAAATCACAGCCATGGGCTGCCAATTGTGTGCTCTCCCAGCCCAGCAGTGCCTCCTTCCCCCAGCACAGAGTGCTGCACTAGCGCAGCTCCAGGGGCGTGCTGCTATTAGGTCATGTCACCAGGGACTGGAAAGCACCGGACTATGCTCTGTGTCTTAAAAATCCAGATGTGTGATGATTATCTCATGATAGCCATTGTAGATCCTGTGGTAATGCTATTTCTAATAATTTAGCCTTCAGGGGTTCTTAGGCTGGGATGAGCCCATGCTCCGAGCTGGAGCAAACTGTGTGCTCAGGTCTACTGTGTGAAACAATCACTGTGGTCCAAGTGCTGCCTCCTCCCTGAAAAGATGGAGCTGTTACATTCTCCTGAGTCCACATGGTGGAACCAGATAATGTCTAGACATTGGGAGGAGGTACAGCAATGCTCAAACCACTAATATCACTAAATATAGTTGCATTAAATTAAAGAAGAATACCCTTACTTTCAATTACACTCCCCTTTTTTACCGCCTGATTACATGATATATGTTGTTATAGTACTTTCCCCATATTTCTTGTTTCTATATGTGCAGCAGGAGTGGAAGCACCCGGGCAAATGACTCATCTCCCTCAGGCCAGACGTGGATTTTGACCCAGCAAACCAGAGCAACACTGACATAAAGGGGGAGTTTTGTGTTATTCAGGGAACAAAACATCACAGCAAATGACTGCCTGGAGTTTGGTGTGTTCCCTAGAAGATTTGCAAAGTAAGTATGAAGGAAACGTCCTTACTGTTTATCACAAAAGGTCAAGTGTACGAACACCTGCAGCTGCAGACATCACAAAGATGCTGTGTTTACAGCAGGCACTGCCCCATTCTGCTTCTGGGAGTCTTTAGCCCCAAAGAGAGCTTGTTCAGGCTGGGGGAGATTTCAAGAGACAGCAGGAGGCTCCCTTTTTCTCTATGCTCCCCTTTTCTTTATGCTTCTTAAAAACACCTCCCCTCTTCCCACCAACTGTGCAGGCACTGTTGGATGCAGCTTCCTGCAGCAGATTTCTTCTTGCTGTGATAGTGCCAAGCTCGCAGGGCCCTGCAGGAGGGACCTCTGTGAGCAGTGGGATTTACACTCTTTAACAGCAGCCATGTCCCAGTGAAGCGGTCAAGCTGGGCAAGGATTGTCCTTCTCGGACGGCCCGGCCAGCTATCCAGCACCGCTCGCAGCAGGGCAGCACTGGCCCGATCTCCGTGGCTCGGGACAGCGCCTAAGGCAAACGCCCTGTGCTGTGACAGCAGCCACACCTTGCGGTGGGACGTGGCATGGCTTATGGCTGCAGCCAGCAGAAAAAAGAGAGCGCTCTCCAGCTGCGGGGAATCCAGGTTCACTGGGTCCCAGGGGAACCGACAGCCGGACAGGGAAGGGGAGAGACACTTGCAACAGCTTCTAAGGAGGGAGGGAGACAGGGGAGGAGTCGACCCTCTGGCGAATAGAGTTTCAGAGGGGAGCGGGATACAAAAGATTGACTTAGGGAGAACCCCAATGGGGATAACGTGAGGGTGGGGCCCTGGTCCCTGAACCAATCACTCAACGCTCTGGCTGGAAGTTTCTAGAGAGAAGGGAGTGAGCGCCGAGGGATGGACAGGGCACCGGGGAGGGATTTGAGAAAGGATACATTAGTCTCCAAGGCAACTGGGAAGGAGTTGGGATAACTGGCAGCACAAGGGAAGGGGAAGATAACCAGCGCAGAACCATTACATTGTAGGGGGAACAGAAAAGTCCAACTTCTGCAGAAACAACACAACATCCCAGGACAGTCCTGGCACTGCAAACATGTTTTCCCTCTGCAGTTTGCAGGAACAGTCAAGGAGCATCCAAACTCTTGCAAAGCAAAGCTTGTTTAAAGGATGGGTTTAGTGCCGGTGAGCTTCCAAGGACTCCTCCTTTGAAGCAGCCTATGCAGGGGGACTCTGAAGTGTCCCTGTACCCTCCGAGTTTCAGACAGAGCTGGGAAAACGTGTAACCCTCCGCTCACGGTGCCCAAGAGCAGACAAGATGCCGTCCCCCTTTCCCGGAGCTGGGCAATGGAAAGGAGGCTGGAATGGCAGTGATGGGTGGGTTTGTGGCCGCCCCATTTCCAGCAGTCTCTGCCTTCCCCCACTGGCCTGGCGGGTGCTCTGCAGCTTCTCCCCGTGGGAATACCCTCTGCCCCTGTGCAGAATTCAGGAGTAATGCACAGTCTCTCCCCTTCCCAGAAATCAGGCTGTGTGAGTGTGTTTGCATATGTGGACATGCCAAGTTTTAGCCCAAAGAGAGTTTTATAGCTGACTTACAACCCACTGAAATAATTTCATTATGGAAGCAGTGGCATAGCTTGATAGTAATACACAGCCACCACTCTGGTGCTGGGGGTTTATAGGGCGTTTACGAGGTGTGTGTGCAGGAGGTGACATCCCCAGCACACGCAGAGCTGGCAGTACCTGGCTGGAACCCTTCCAGCGAGGGGCTGGTGGCCCCAGGGTGTCTGACAGCATTGTGGAGGTGGCTCCTCACACAGCAGACCTGGGAAAGGGACAAGGACATGAGTTCAAATAGCTCACGGCAATGGTTGGCAGGACCTCCTGAGAAATTCTTCTCCTTAGTTCTGATGGGCAACAACAACACAAATTGGGTGGGTGCATCTATTGATCATCTTCAGGTGAGCTCAAAGCAGAACTCTTCCTCCAACCCCTGCTGGAGATCGTCTGCTCTGTAGTGCGGCCCACTGGCCTCAGAGCCTTGTAGCAGTGCATTTCTGCTGCCACGGGCCATGAAATGAGATGTCCTGGCTGGTGCAGTTGTGTTTGAGGGAGCTGGGACACCTCTGAACAGCCAGGGCACTCAGGAGCATCACTGGGGACCAAGTATTAATTAGAATGTAAAATTTCATCTGCAGTCATCTTGCATTACTGCTGTTAAGAGGACAAATCTTCCATTGCCCTGTGATTTCTGAGTGTGCAGAGTCATGGCTAAAGCTGGGCTGGAGACAAGAAAGAGGAGTTTTGGCACATTGGCCACTAATTCATGTGTGAGTGGTATTCAGCACCCAATTTGCTTTGCAGAACCAGTAAAGGTGAGTGGCTATTTTAAACCTGAAGAAACATGTTTGTGCTACAGCACTTGATTCCAAAATTGTCCTAGAAAAGAACAAAGACACCTTTGTAAAAAAAATGGTGTGGTTTCTATTGCCTGTCACTCTACTGTGTGAGAAGCTGCCTGGAGAGCAATACTTGTTCAGCTGATGTTCTGAAGGGATTGATTCAGAAGCTATGACAAAAATGCAGTATGAGCAAAACACCAGCTTCAGTTTTTAGAGTCAGGCATCACAAAAGCTGGAAAGGATCTCCAAGGTGAGTGAGTCCAGTCTTTGACCTGATATCTGCACTTAGCTGATCTGTAGGGATCTCTGGGATGCCATTTTTAGTGAGTTCACCTATGGAGTTTATGGGGTGAGCACAGGAAACAGAGCCCAGATTTGACACATGAACAAAATATGTGGGATTTCAAACTCCCTACAGCCCTCGGGTCACCTGTGCAGCTGCTCACCTCTTGCCTGGGACCACCTGCTGTAAGCACCACAGAGACACAGGATTTTAGCCTCCAAAGGCCTCTGTGGTTTGACTACCTCATCTGTGTGTCACAGGGCCCAGAAGATCAGCTCTCTGCTGCAGGGAGCTGGCAATTCATCTATTTAGCACTCTCCTGGCAGTGCAAGAGGTAAGAATGGGAGAGGTGGACAGCAAAGTCCAGCATTTCTGGTAAGATCAGATGAAAATACTGAGGAGTTATTTTAACGTGAGAATAGGGAATAGTTTTAATATTCAAGATTATGAATTTACAACAAATTCTAAGTAGATTAGCTATACATACACCATGTTTCTTTCCCCAGATGATCATTTATCCACATAACACTGCAAACCAACAATTAGAGCAGCATTCCCTGTGCTCTGATAATACTCTCTGGTGTTCCCAGGCTCAGGCTGCTCAAGTGAACGACGCATGGGCTGTGCAGCAGCTGAGCGTGGCTGTAACAGCATCGTGGAGTCACGAAGCATCATGCAGGAAAGCCTGGGGCTCCTGTGCCAATGGAGTTTCAGTTTCAGGGCAAAACTTGTAGTAAGCTGGTGTTTTCTTGCTTCCAGTCTTTTCCTCCTGGCTCTTAAATAGTGGCCAGAGAATGAGGTTGGTTGTGGCCTGGTTTATCTGCAGTTCCAAAGCAATGCATCACTCTGCAGTCCTGTGAGGGAAGCCTTTGGTATCTTTCCAGTCTTTGGTTTTCCTCAATTATTCATCTGAGGGTTGCTTAATTGCTAAGTCTCCTACTTTTAGATAATATGGGGAGGCGTGAAGGAATGCTGTTCAGACACAAACTAGTCCCTTCTCAGCTTCAAAGGGCAAATAGAAATTCTCTCCCTGTTCTGTCTCTCGGGCTGCAGTGACATCGATGGCTCTTGCTGAGCTCTTGCCAAGGCTGTAGCCAGGGCACAGCCCTTTCCCATCTCCTCCTGGGCAGCAGGAGCACTCTGGGACTGGTTTTGAGAGCTGTGTCCTGAGAGGAGTGCAGGCAATGCGTGCAGGAGGAACCTGTGGTGGATTCTGTGTGTCATATTTCAGCAGACATTCACTGCAGCCTGCTGCAGAGTGAGACAGTTCCTGGTGTCTGTGTAACCAGGTACTCGGTCGGATGTTGAGAAGAAATTCCTCCCTGTGAGGGTGGGCAGGCCCTGGCGCAGGGTGCCCAGAGCAGCTGTGGCTGCCCCTGGATCCCTGGCAGTGCCCAAGGCCAGGCTGGACACTGGGGCTTGGAGCAGCCTGGGACAGTGGGAGGTGTCCCTGCCATGGCAGGGGTGGCACTGGGTGGGCTTTGAGGTCCCTCCAGCCCAAACCAGTCTGGGATTCTGTGATTATTCTGTCTTTATTTTCACTTGTGAATTGATTCAAAGTCTACAGTGGTTTCAATGCCTGAAACCACTCACTGGGGCTGCTCCATCCCTGTGTGCACCTGGAGGAGGAGATGGTGAGCACGCAGCTTACAGTCCTGCTGCCCTTTCTCCCAAAGCTATAAACACCAGGCTTTTCTCAAGTTTTCTATTTTCATTCCACTCTCACCCCTCAAAGTCTTGCCTATTTGTCAGTCCTGCAATAAGCCCCATTTCTCTCTGGCATGGTGGGAATGTGCAGGATTTCGGCTGAGTGCCTTGATGCCTATAGGTTTTGGGGTCAATGAGCTTATGCAGAGCTGTGCTCCTGCTGGAGGTTAAACCTTGTCTTTAAAGAGTCTGGAAGAGCAGTAAGGAGGATTTTAAGTTCCTCACAGCAGAAGCTGTGTCCACTTGGCACCTACAGCCATTCCAAGGCAGACTGTGAAGTCTCCAGAATAGTTTGATGATGCAGTGTTGAAATAACTTTCTGCCAGTGCTGGTAAACTGCCATGGCTTGGCTGAACTACCTATAGCTAAAGAACCACATATGAATTTGCATTTTCAGAGGGAATTTCCCGTGAAGTTTGAATGCGCTTTTTTAGTGACAGCAACCTATTCAACACTGCCTTGGCTCACCTGAAGCACTCTTGGCTTTCACTGAGTGCCCACGTTCACATGGTGGCTGTTGAATGATCAGAGAAGCTGTTCCTTGTTTTCCAAGAAACTGTTCTGAATTCTCTACTAAATGCTAAGCAGAGCTCTGTTGTGCTGCCATTTTTGGTGAGGTTTCAAATGGTTTATTTTTGTGCTATGCTGAATTTTAATAATTGCTATAAGTATGCTATAGTCAAAATGAGGGAGAAAGAAACCCAATTATTAAACTAGACTGCTGTGACTGAAATCTACAGCTGAGATATTAAAGCCCAACTGTCATGCTTAACAATTAACTCAACCCGCTGGCAATACTGGAAGAGAAAATGAACATTATTAATGAGATAACTGATCATTATTTCTTTTCCCTCCCACCATTAGAACAACATGTTGCAGTATATCAATAAACAATAATTTTACATCATATACACTGCGTGCTTTCAGCCGTGCTTTGCTATCTCCTGCTTTCACAGCACCACTTTTATGGAATTAATGCTTTTTTCCAAGTTTCCTTTGCTGCCTTGGCCTGTGTACGGCCTGAGGGAGCCAGTACAGGCTGCAAATGTTACTCAAAATGCCCTGTTTGCACCTGAACCCAAGAGGAATGATCCACATCCCCACTGACAGGTACCTATTTGTGAGGACTTTCTGAGCACTCTGAAGCTTCTGATTCAGCTTCTCACTCACAACAGCTCCTTCTCCTGCTGCAGCCGAAATCTTGGCATTGTGGTAGAGTAAATGCCCCTCAGGCCCAGTGGGTTGGGAGACAGTTCTCTGCGCAGTAAGGCACCTGCCAACCCTGAAAGGTGTGCTGATATCACCTGGAAAGGCCCACCTTTGTTGGAGAAGCTTCATGACCAAGACTTTCCCCAAATTATTTCAGAAACCTGGTGTCTTTCAGTGATAAATGTTTTTGCAGAGAGGATGGATAGGTTCTGCTTAAGCTGTGCCCTCAGTCACATGTGGGAGCAACGTCACAGGCTGTGCCACCCAACAAAGCCCAGCAGGCCGGGAGGAGAGCCCGGCGCCAGCAGGAAGCTGAGAGAAGGCCCTGCTCTAGAACTGAGGGAGCTCCACCAGAAGTAAACAAAGATGGTAACTTGAGGAGATTCCCTCTGTGCTCAAAGTTTGTCTGAGAAGACTAAGACGGGAGCTTGTCAAAAATCCCAGGAAATATCTGGGAAAAGGTTTTATATGTGTTGGTTGTGACCAGATAAAAAGCTCCTGCGGGAAAAGAGCCTCTGCAGCAGACTGGCTGGATGAAGGGGTCTTACTTCTTCCTAGAATAAAGATTACCACTGAAATGCAATTTTATTTTTTATTGTATAAGGGGAAAATATTTTCCAGAACTCTAAAACTAGTTTCAAAAATACAGATATGTTGTGGAAACAGGAACGAAACATTTGGGGATTTCTCTCTACAAAAGATATTTCTAAATATTTCTAAAGATGAAAAGTGAAGACAAAATGAGGTCACTTTTCCTGGATTCTAAAACTACTCAGAAAAATCTTTAACGACTATAGGAAATGAGAAGAAATATTTAGGGATGTCTCTCTACAGAAAAAATATTTTGAAATATTTCTACCAATTTATAATTTCTAAAACTGAAGAACTAAGCAAATGGGGTTGCTTTTTCACGGGAGCCCCATGCTGCTGCCTGCCCAATGGGCTCCCCCAGCCCTCGGGACCCCGCCGCTGGTCACAGCAGCCCCTGCCTGGCTCCTGCCTGCCCACACCGTGGGCATCCACGGCTGCTCCTGGCCATGGAGCTCAGCCAGTGCTGCTGCCGGCTGGGCTTTGCTGCCGCTGCCACCCGGACACTGGCTGTCAGCTCCATCTCTTTATTGCAATAGGAGAAGGGGCCATCAGCTACTCCTGCAGAGGTGGGTCAATGTTTGTGTTGTTTAGAGGGAATGGCCAGGGCGCTCGGGGGCAGAGGACACGACATGTTGGACTCAGGAAGGTCTGGAGAGTGCTGGGCTGCTCCTGGGTGTGAAAGTCTATCCGAAAATCTTTCATTTTTTGCCTCACAATTGTCATGAGAAAAGACCACCGAAAGGTTAAAAACTGTTGAGCCAGTTGGGAAAGAAAGTCTCATGCTTATTCAGTGTGTTCACAGGTGGTGTTTGCAGAACATGCCATGCTGTACTCGAAAGGGGCATGCTGCCCTTTTCTGAACAATGGATCTGGACTTTCTCCTTACCTCCTGACTTGGCTGGTCTGAGCTCTGGGGTGGCTCCCCCCTCCAAGAGAAGACCCCTCTTGCCTGCCTTCAACCACCGTGACAGACAAACAGAGATGCGAATCCTCTCATCAAGGAACCAAGACAAGACAAGAAACCCCCTTGGCACCCCCCTGGCACCCCCTTCCAGAGACTGGGACTGACCACCCCCCCAGCTCGGGGAGGGGGGGAAAAACTGCCCATAAAAATGTACCTGTGAGCATTCGGCGATGAAAACAATGGAATAAACATCCCCCTCCTCCTGTTCCTATTCTTTTCCCCTCCATGGAAACCTAGTTTTGGCTACCCTTCCCCCAATGAAAAACGGTATATTTTTGGGTGCAATCCGACCATCCTCTGAGATCTTCCCGAGACGTGCACCAGTGAGCTTCGGCAGCTGGACCCCCGAAGGACAACGACACCTTTCGGTAGCTATAGCCCCTCCCTGACCTTCTTTCCTCCCTCTTCCCTTGTCTTACCCTTCTCTTCCCCAGATTCCCTAACCAAACGCATATTCAGCTGTGGTTATTATCAAAAAAATTGCATTTTGTTGATTTGTTACTGCAAACCCCCTGTGCCTTGTTGGTTATTTTTTGCACCAAAAAATCATCCGTCACCCGTTCATTCGGGCGGACCTTGACAACAGCACGCTCGTTCGTGTCCCACCTGGAGCGTTTATGAGGCCTTGTTCCTGCAGCTGAGCTCGAGGCCAGACCACAGTCCTTGACAGGAGTCTCCGGTCCTTGTGG
The DNA here is from genome assembly GCF_028551555.1 of Melozone crissalis. NCBI lineage: Eukaryota > Metazoa > Chordata > Aves > Passeriformes > Passerellidae > Melozone > Melozone crissalis. The sequence goes on from NW_026535975.1 coordinate 573,244, forward strand.
CAGGAGCCCTTGAGACCGAGTGCAGGACTTGCTGTCCTGCAGCCTTCATGAGGCTTCTCTCTTCAAGGTGCCTTCCAGGCACAACTGCAGGACTTGGCGACTTGGAGCTTTTCCAAGGCATCTCTCCTGCAACTTGCCACAAACCCAGTCAAAGATATGGAGCAGAGACCCCCAGTAGTGCCCAAGATTGCCTGGGTGGAGGAGGAGGAAGAAGGCCATGGAGCTGCCCCATCACAGGAGACCGAGGAGGTGGTGCCGTTCCATCCATCGCAGGAGGGTGAGTGGCAGAGCCTGACTGTAGGACTGGTGCCTGCAGCCAGCTTGGCCCCATGCCATGCCATGCCATGCCATGCCATGCCATCCCCTGGGGAAGTGCCCAAGGACAGGATGGAAGAGGGGCCGGGCAGACACCCCGCAGGGGCCGTGCTCCATCCCCTGGGGCATGCCGGGGCTCTCCCTGCCTGGGGAGCGCAGGGCTGGGCCGTGTTGTCCGGCCTCTCCCGCAGCCCCTCAGCTCTGGCTGCGCTCGCTCTTTGCCAGATGCAGCCCTGGAGCGCACACAGGAGCAGGAGTCCAGCCGTGGCCGCTTCTGCAGCACAGTGCCAGTACCTGCAGCCACCCCCACCGGGGCTGGGTCTGCTGTCCCTGCTCAGCCCAGCCCCGTGTGTGCAGCACTCCCTGCAACATCCCCGGCTTCCTGCCCTTCTCCTACAGTTTGTCTGCAAATTCATCAATAGAATGCAGGAGGAAGAGACCATCGTCATGGGCACTGGGCTCAGACCCTACTCTCCCAGCTTCCAAACCAAGCCCAGCGCTGCCCTCCTGTGTATGCTTGTAGAGGAAAATTTTTACTATCCAAACCAAGTAAGCAGCCTGAGGCCAGGGTTTGATCCTCCCAGGAATTCCTTGGCCTCCCAAGCCAAGCAATGCTGGTTGCTGTCAGCCTTTGGGGCCACATGGCAGTGTGCTGGGAAGGGAAGCACTCCTCTGGGGAAGCTGGGAACATTGCTCCCTCTGGCAGCTTTCCAAGTCTCCTGGTGCATTATCCAGGTGCCCGCCATGGTGAGGTTCATCCACCAGTGGCTCCTGGCCAATGATTGTGCTGAGCACAGGCTGGACAAGACCCTGCTGGATCTCACCGAAGCACAGCCAAATGACGCAGTCATGACGCTCCTGCGTGTGGCCCCGTCCTGTGACAGGTATGGGGCCCATCTGCCCACAGGGCTCAGGCCTCCCCAGCCCATCACCCTGTACAGCCTGGCCCAGGTGTCTGAGCAGCAGAGAGTTCCAGGGCCCTCTGGCTGCTCCTTTGGCCAGCCCCTGCATGTCAGCCCCCGAGCCTGCTGCCATGCTCCCTCCCTGCCCCTCAGGGCTCTGTCCCCACAGGGCTGGGCTGTCTGGCTGCTGCTGGCCAGGGCCAGTGGGCAGAGGCAGAACTGGCAGCCAGCCCAGGGCTGTGTCTGAGACCCCCCTGAGACAGAGTTCTGACCCCACAGAGCTGCCATGGCCATGTGGAAGACCATCATGTGCTCGCTCAGGATTGCAGAGCCAGCACTGCTGATCCTCCTGGATGTGCTGGGGAGCTGGCCAGAGCACAGCACGTGCACCTCCGATGGGGACGAAACGGGTGTCTTTGGCCTGACTGTGAGTTTCTGACAATGGCCTTTGCTGGCCCCAGGGCTGCCTCTCCAGCAGCTCTCCTTCCTCCTTCCCCCACTGCATCTCCCTGCCTCAGGCGCTGGCCTGAAACCTGGCCCAGGGGCAGCTTCAGCCCCACCAGGCCCCGTGCTCCCCCTGCCAAGGTCTCTCGGGGCCTCTCCCTGCTAAGCTTGGGCCCTGCCACATACACACCTCGGCACTGAGCGCTGTCTCGGGGGGCTTTGTCCTTTGCAGGCAACTGTGGTGATGTGGAAGATCCTCCAGGTGCCCCGTCTGCCACGGATATTAAAGGTGTATTTCCCCTGCCTATTTGTGCGTCTCCTCTTCCAAGTGTTCTTCAGCACTCTGGATATGCAGAGGAGGTCGATACATTCTGGAAGGGATGCCAGGAAGAGCACGGCCTTGCCACCAGCCCCAACAGGTGCTCCATCCCACTCCTCCTGTCCCTACCATGTGGCCTGCCAAGGAGCCAGTGCTGCCAGTGTGACCTGGGCTTTGCTGTGCACACAGGTTTGCAGTGCAGACCCTGAAGTCCCTGCTCTGCCTTCTCCACTACGAGGATGTGGTGGTGGCAATGGAACGCAGGTGTGCCTGGGACACGCTGCTCTCTCTTGACACCCACCACTATGCCGTGGGTTTGCTGGCCAGGTGAGATCCCCTTCTCCCCACTGCCTCTGACATTGCTGCTCTGTGCCCAGGTGTCCCACAAAGTCCCCGTGGCCATGGGCCAGAGGGCCTTGTCACTGAGGGACGGCCAAGCAGGCTGGAAAAGGCTGGAACAGGAGGGTGCCCATGAGCAACCAACTCCCAAATGGCCCAGGCCCCCTTGCTGGAACGGTGGTGGGGAAAGATGAGAACTCTGTGAGTCACTCCTGGGAGAGGTTTGCCCCACTGCATCAGGGTCTTGTTTCCTTTTTCTCTCTTCAGGATACTTTGCAATTCAGCCATACACTTTTTTTCCGGGATTGCATTCTACCTGCTCGCCATGCTCGGTGAAGAGATGCCATACTGGGATTTCCCTGCCCTGGCATTCCTTGTGGAGGTGAGCCTCAAGGCCAGCGCTGCCTCGCTGAGCTGCCTCCCAGCCCTCTGCCCACTCGTAGGCACAGCTGCCAGGACAGTGCCCGTGCCCTGTGCTGCTGCCTGGGCCCGGCCCTGTGCGCTTCTGGGCTCCTGCCGGCCGGCTCCCCTGTCACTGCCCTGTGCCTTTCAGGTCCTTGAGTGCCTGGACTTGAGGGAATGCAGTGACAGTGTTCTGGAGATCCTGGCACAGAACCTGCAGAGCGAGCACATGGCCGGGCGTTACTTGGCACTCCGAGGCCTCGTAGTGCTGGGCAAGAATCCCTTGATGGTGAGAAGGGGGCAGTGGCTGAAGCCCTGCAGGTAGCGTGGGGCGGGGCAACGCAGTCGCTTGGCCTTGCCTGGCCTTCGGGCGCTGGGGCAGCTGCTCCCAGCTCTCCTGCCTCCCGCTTCAGCTGCCTCAGTGCTTCGGGACAGGCCTTTGGCCTCTGGGCCCTGCGGCAGCAGGGTGGCCTTTCACAAACTTGTGTTCCACACAGGCTGAAAAAATGTGGAGCCTGACTGGAAGTCTTGTGGAGCTCCTGCAGGAAAATGATAGCGACATGATCGGGATGACCATTCTTCTTTTAAGATATTTGCTCCTGGATGATGGTGCCCTAATACCCATCCCCATTTCCCTGCAGCTGGCTGAGGCGCTCCTGCCACTCTTTGACCATGTAAGGCCCTGTGCCCACAGCCACGGCCACTGGCTGCTGCCCGGACCCTTGGTGCCCTGTGGAAATGCAGGCCTGTGCCCTGGGGGACCTGAAGCAGTTGATGCTGAGGTCTTTTGCCCTTCCTTTCATACAGGATGATAGCTAGGTGCAGCTGAGCTCCATGTGTGTCTTTCAAGAGATGCTGGACTCATTAAGCAAAGATGGAAGAAAGGCCCTGAAGTCCCACGTGCGCCAGAGCCTGGTCCCACTCTACTTCCACTGCCATGATGAAAATCAGATTGTTGCTGAGGTGAGGACTTGTGGCCGGCTGCTGTCCCCCTGGGAAGGGGCTGGGCTGTCTCCTGCCCTGGCACCTTGCGGGCTGCAGCCTCCTGCAGGCTGTGGCACTGGCCTGTGGGGCCATCTGTGCCTCTCTGCTGCTCTCCAGGCCTCCTGTGTAGTACTGAATTCTGCAGCCAGATTCCTGAAGAGAAGGAATCTCGAACAAACGCTACAGGTGGATCACACATGGAGGTTCGGCGAGAGCCTGGTAAGAGCAGCCAAGAATCCTCAGCCTGGAGAAGGGCCCTGAGGGCGGTGCTCAGTGTGCGGGGCTGGCAGCTGTGCCCCTGCCCGCTGCTGCAGCTAGAGGCCGCGCGAGCTCTGCTCCAGGCTCCCATGGCCCCAAGCCGGGTGCCCATGGAGCCCCGGCCCGGCGGGGCTGCGGGGCGGGCCGGCACCGCGGCTCCCCGGGCAGCAGCCGGCCTTCTGCCCCTCCCCTCGGGAGCCCTTGGCCAGCGGCTGCTGGCCGCGCCTCAGGGCTGGGCGGGCAGGCGTGGCCGGCGCTGGGCGCAGGCAGCGCCCGGCCCAGGGGCTGAGCCCGCACCAACCCTTCCCTCCTGCCGCTCTCTGCAGCTGGCAGAGGACAGGAGCCGAGCGGCCGAGCACCTGCGCCGGGCCCTGCGCTACGTGGAGAGCCCACACGAGCCCCAGTGAGAGGCGGCCATCAGGTTCATGGGTGAGTCCCGAGCTCGGGCCCCTCCCCTCCCCGGCCCGCCGCAGCTCGGCCCCAGCCCCGCCTGCTGCCCCGGCAGCGCCAGCCGTGCCCTGGGGCGCCGTGGAGCCCCGCCTGGCCCGGGCATTGCTGCTGCCGCCCTCTGGCAGCCGTGCCCTGGGGCGGCAGCGTGCGGCGAGGGCCGGGCTGAGCCCTGCCGGGCCAGCAGCCCGTGTGGCCACAGCGCCGGCAGCGCCGCTGGCAGGGAGCTGTGTCGCTGGGGCCGTGACAGGCTCTGTGTCCACAGGCATGGCCGGGCGGCGCCTGAGGGGGCAGCAGCAAGAGCTGCAGCTGATCTGCACTGGTGAGTGAGGGCAGCGGGCTGGCAGCGCGGGCTGCCGGGGGATGAGCCGCAAGCCCTGCCCCGGCTGCGGAGGGCTCTGCTCCCGTGGGCAGAGCACACGGAGCTTTCAGGGCCCCGTGGGCCATTCGTGGCCAGCAGCTTCGGGCTGATCCCCTTGCTCCCTGCTGATCCCCTTGCTCCCTGCTCCCTCCTGGCCATGGCAAGAGCCGGCTGGGATGGCCCTTGCAGGGGGCTCTTCTCGGGTCCCCGCCGATCCGGGATCTGACCGTGATTCTGTTCCTCTCTCTTGCAGCCCTTGAAGAAATGGCAGATGACATCAGCCTTTCTGTCAGAAGGCTCACTCTTCAAACTTTACACATTCTCAGGGCAGAAGCTACAATTCGATATTCCATCTTGGAGGACCTGGAAGATCGGCTCCGCAGGGCGTGGAAGAAAAGGCTTCCTGTCTCAGGGCTTGGCCGCCTCTGCTGCTGGAGCTCCATGGAGAGATTATCCCAGAGGCTCTGTCTGCTGGGCCCTGAGCCAGCAGGGATTTTCCTTGTGTTCAAGACTGTTCTTTTCTTCTTTTTGTTTTCCTTTATTATGTAAATATGGAATGTGTTACAATAAACAGACTCCCAGGATCTTTCTTTTCCTGCCCAGGATCAGTAGGGCATAGGGGAGGAGGGAGAAAAAGGTGCTTGTGCTCAGCCAGCTGCCCAGGCGTGCAGCGGGCAAGGGGCAATGGCCAGAAGCCCCTTGGCCTTTGGTGGTTCTGCTGAAGCCTTTGTGCTGGTGACAGAGAGGCTGGGCAGAGGCCGGGTCTGCAGGGATCCCTGCCAGAGCGGTGCCTGGAGATGGCCACAAGCCCTGTGCCAGGCAGGAAGCACCATCCGTGTCCTCCTGCCCGGGTGCTGCTGGCTGCCTCGCTGAGGGCTCCCAGGTGCCTCTGGATGTTGCTGCTCTGGAGCTGCGGTGGGGCTGCGGCGCTGCTGCCGGGCAGCTTGGCCGGGCTGGGGCAGCCCCTGAGGGGCTGGGGCGCTGGCAAGCCCTCAGCAATGGGCTGTCAGAGGCCACAAGCAGCCCCCCGGCAGCCGCCTTGATCCTGACAGAGTTGACTTGCAAGAGGGATCCCGGGCACTGTGGAACTAACAGCATCAGTGTTGTGGGAAACCCAAATGCAGGGAAATCTCAGACCTTTGGTCTTGTCAGCAAAGCTTAGAATTAAGCACAGGATTTGATCTGAGACCTTGGATAGGGCTTCCAAACTTAGGTGCTAGAAATGAGAATGAGGATTTCTAGTTTCTAGCAGAGACATGGGGACGAATGTTGAAGTGGAGGAAAGTTTGGAGTTTTGGAGTCCAAGATCTAGAAAAAATAAAAGTAGTTACAATGGAAAACAAGAAGCTTAGGATGCAGTGCTGTAGGTTCGTGTGTCATAACATGATTGACTAAGAAAGCTTACACTGTAGCATGAGTCCATAAGATGAAATATTGAAGGGTTAGCTCCAAACCCCAAATATCCTTGTTGGCAGTGTCTTCTTGGCCAAGAAATCCTTCAAAGCTCTTGTAACTACAAGTCTTGCGGCCTTGTGAGCCATGCAGTGCAGATGTGAGCCAAACTCACCCTTCCTGTCTGTGTAGAAGTGAAGAAAATGCAATGGCATCATGTAAAAAACTCAGAGGTCCGCTCTCTAGCTCATTCCAAACTCCTTCAACTCCTGCAGAGTGGGATTTAGCTACAAAGAGATGACAAGGACCCTTAGTGCTGCCTCTTTGACTCCAGAGCAGTTGCTTTAGAATCTTTCACATAAGCCTGTGTAGTTATGTGCCAGAAATGGATCATTGGAAGAAACTTTCCCAAGTGACTTGCATGGAGGCTTGTTTGAAGGGTATTTGAGGAGAAAGGCTCCCAGCAGAGGTCTGGGCTTTGGCCTAGCTGTGTCCCCTGCTGATTGTGAAGCGTGCCATCAGCTGCAGGGCTTTCTGGGCTAAAAAGGTCATCCAGTCACTTGGACTTGCTCTTTACGGCCTCTAAAAGCTGGACCCAATTTTGGGGCAAATTTGGAGACCGCATCTATGGGTGGATGGAGCGCCTAGGATTTTCCCAGTTGCTGGGAATGGTTCTCCAGGTCCCTGGAGTATCCATCCCATCTGGTTTTGCTTGTCCTGGTTCCCTGGCAGCTGGGGCCCTGGGCAGAGCCCTGAGAGCCTCTGAGCTAGAAGGGGGCTCTGATGGGAAGGCTGCCAAAGCTTCCAGGAAGGCTACCAGAGCTTCTGGGCTGGTTGCCAAGGCTTCTGGGAAAGCTGCCAAAACTTCTGGACAACCTGCCCTAGCCTCTTGTTATCAGGCCCCTAAGCCTCCTTATCTCACACCTGCGCAGCAGCTCGCGACGGTGCCTGTATATACTACACTGCTACGCCAGTTAGCTAAATGTCTTTAGCGGAGAGAGAAACCCAGCCATCTGCCCCCGCGCTTCCCTCCTCTCTGGTCCAGCCATTCGCCCCCCCGCTTCCCTCTGAGCGGCTTGAACAATCTGCAAGGCCGTATCCTCCGTTACTTGACAGTGACAGCAACAGCGAGTCAAGTGATGAGTCGCCCGCAGTAACACCTGAGTTGGGGCAAGGAGCTCTGGTCCCTTCATCTCCTAAGAGCTCTAGCCTTACTGCCCCATGGACTTTGCCTCCATGTCAAGTAACTGTGCTTCCTCAACACCCTCAGGAGTTCTGGGAATTTGTTAGGAGGAAAGCAGTTGAAGAAAATAATTGGGACATAATAGAAAGGTTAGGTGCTCCAAGAGTACCTCAGGAGAGCAGTGCCATTGCAAATGTTGCTTGTGATAACCCTATGGCTTTTCCAGTTTTCAATAATATTCAAGAGAAACCATCGTTTACCATATTAGTGAAGTTATGGAAATGTCAAGGTGTGGGTCAAGGATTTGATTACTGGTATATGGTCTGGTCCAGTAGAATTGATAACCTGATAACCTGATAACCTGATAACCTGACAACCTATGCTTGTGTTTTGACAGATAATGGTCCTCGATGGGTTCCTGCTCGCTGTGTCAAACCTTACTTAGACCGTGCGGGAAAGGACAGGATCGATGGTTCCGCAGCTGAGGCAGAACGTGCGGATGACACTGGCTAAGACCATATATCAGTAATTAAAGATGGATGAAGGACAGGAACGATTGCATTGAGAGTGGGAATTCTGTTGATGGTTGTGATTGTGATTTTGTGTGTCCCCTCTCTGCTTGGGTTTTTGCAAAGGGGCCTGCAAAAATCCATAGCAGCTGTATTTACAGTTCAAAAACAAAAAAAAAAGGGGGAATTGTGGAAGAGGCTAGCAGCGAGCCTGTTGGCTAAAGGAGCGAGAAGCAAGAAGAAGAAGCTGAACCAAGGAGATCAAGGAAGGAAAGATGGGAGCCTTCTGCGACTGGAGGGGAAACGACTGGAAAGTGTATCAGCCATTTTCACTAATAAAGTGTTGCCAACTGTTGCCAACGGTTGCTAACGGTTGCAAACAGTCCTAACCGGAGATCACCCCACAGACGACACTGAGTAAGGTCTGTATGTTTTAATTTTCTAAACAGTTCAAGTGAAAGTCCATTTTGATTAATAATTTAGAGACAACTGAGACTGAGACTGAGTGTGCTTGTGGTCTCTGCTTTAATGTCGTGACCGCCTCGACTGCGACACCTGGTGACTATCAAGTGCCAATCTTGCATTATTTGTTCTTGGGACTGCCTCTCTTATCCCTCTTACAATTAGTGTCCTATATTGTCTCATGCTCGCTCTTCCCTCTTCCTGGTTTGGATCCCAATTAGGTGGGTTAACAGGCATTTTATCTTCTCCTCTAGGACCTCCTCTATTTTCTCTTTCCCAAATCCTCATACCCGCAGTACGAATCATTTGTATTTCTTCAGAAGAGAACAGTATTTCTAGGATAGAATTTAATTCCTCCCACGTAAAGATGTTAGGCCCTAAAAATTGGTCTAATTGTTGGGAGATGCCTATTGGGTCTTCTAATAAGGTCTTAATTTCTTTCTTAAAATTTCTAACTTCAGAGGCGGTTAATGGGGCATTCACAAAACCAATACCACCTCTGCCCCCCCCATAGGCACTTCTCTCAGAGGAAACAACTTTTCAGTTCTCCCACATTCACCTTGAATTTTCTTTGCTTGGAATCTTGTATTATACTGATGGCTTGCTACAAGCTCATCTGGTTCAATTAATTTCTTTTCCTCTATATCTTTACAACAACAGGCCTTTTTCACTCCCTGACCTTTTGTTTGCAAACTTTCCTCCTGCTTGTGACTCTCAGTATGTTGGGGTACAGGGGATAAATAAAAAGGAGTGTTTTGTGATGTTCCAGGAATAAGAATAGGGGAAGAGGTACTTTGGGTTATGGGCTGAAATATGGGGGAAAAATAAAAAGGAGTATTTTGGAAAGTTTTGGGAGCCAAGATTGGGGTATGGACACTCTGAGTGGTACTAGAGACCAGTGTCTGGGTACTTGAGGAACCAGAGGGACTCTGCAAAACTGAAGGAGTACTAGAATGGGCAGGTTCTGGTATATTTGGGAAAGGAGATGATACAGAAGAGGGGATGCTGGGAGCAGGACAACTTGAATTAGAAGGTTGAGGTGATTTTAAAACTCCTGTGGAAGCAGATACTGAAATTTCATCCACCTCGTGAGATGGTACTGAGGGGTACAAGGTTGGAGGGGGAGGAGGAAGGTGGTCTATAGGAGGAGTCGGTTGAGGAGGTAACAGGAGGTCATCTAAGGGATCAGGAGGGGGAGGCGGAGGAAGATGGTCTAAGATGGTCTCCGTTCTGGTAGCCCAGTTTCTTCTTTTTCTTTTTCTCTGGATATTTTATATAATTTTATTTCCTCTTCCTGTTTGTCCCTTTCTAACCAACATTTAGCATATCTAATCTCTTCGTCACAAGGTTCTATTCTGGTATTGACATATCTAATTAATGCTATACATAGCCATCTTTCTTTTGTCCCATACCAGGGCCAATAAATAGGTCCTTCAGCAATACTCTCTTTAGGCCATATTTCTGTACAGTGTCTTATCATTTTTCTCTTATCTAGATACTTCATTCCCTCATTAGTATCCCAATTTATTAAAAGTTCACCTAAAGGACTACTAGGAGGTATTTTCTTAAAAACATCCTTCCCTTTTCTCTTCATGCTGGCACTTTTCCCAGCACACTGTCCCATCTTTAACTAGCAATTGGTATCCAAATATAATTTTTTTTTTTTCCAATAAGGGATATGTATTAGTTACAAATGAGGAAGTTGCAGAGGAATGGGCGGGCTCAGAACAAGAAGCTCAGGAGCTGATGTACAGCAGACGTGCTGTAAGCAGTACTTGTGTACTCGTGGTAGTGTGGCCTTTTTCCCAGTGGACTGAAATGAAAAATTTCTCAAGCTCTTTTGCTTTTGGGACCCGTAGGTCTGAAATGACCAAATATAAAGAAAGGCAAAACAGTAGGTTTGGAAGGAACAATAACACTTTTTATCAATAAAATGGTTGATTTAAAGGGCTGTGGCTGCTCTTATGTATTTGTGGAGTCTAACATAATTTTTTTTCTTTCTTCTTTTTTTTGGGTTTTTTTTTTTTTTTTTGGTCCAATGTACAGGTCTACTTGTTTATTCTGAGCCTTTGGAAAATCATTGTGGCATTTAGAAAAGAAAATACCCTTAGGTCCTGGATTTTCTGATACTGCTGGAATACTGAGGGATTGTGGTTTACAGCAGTCACAATGAGTGGAAGCTCGAGTATTGCTGGAAGCAGCAGTCGACAATCTAAGATGGCACTGAGAGTGCAGGACACCAACAAGACGGATCTTCAGACACCTCAGCTGTAAGTCTGGCTGGTCATGTTGCTAAAAATAAGTATATAAAACTAATTCTGAAGAGATTTATCATAGTGTGTTTGAGTGTGAGTAGCAACTGAGGGGAAAAAAACAAGACAGTGAGAAGAAGGCTCCCTACAGCCAAGGGTGTTTGCACATGTGCTCCAGTTTTGCAAAAATACTTCCTTTCTGTGTACTTGTGTCATGTTTCAAATTGTAACACTTTGTTACATGTTTCTGAGGAGATAGCTGGATGCATCAGTTAACCTTTCTAAGATGTTGGGGGATGAAGGCGCTTAGGAATATATGACTGTTTGTATCACTCTTGTATGAGCTATGTATGGTCTATGCTGGGGTCTATTCCTATGTCTATTCCTTTTAAATATTCCTTAAATATTTTAGATTCTATTTACAGTCCTGTACTATAAGAGCTACTTACTATAGCTCTTGTATGAATTGGTAGTAGTAGTCACTTGAATCTTTTTCTGCTCCTCAGGAAGGACAGAAGCACCTTTGAGAAGCTGAGCATGAGCAAACCTACATCTGTAGCTTCAGAAGGAAAAGCCAGCTGTTTGGGGAACAGGTATGGATAGCTTTTGTTGTCTGCACTGTACATTAAAACAAAAATGGTCCTCTAATTTTGGTATTTTTCTTTCTTGACAGATTTTCACTATAGGGAATGATGGATCTGAGGCAAGCAGACCTTCAGGTCTGCCTTCCTCCAGTCCTTGGTCGCTAAACAATAATGCTCTGGAGCAGGAATTGCTTTGGGAGCTTTTTTTTTTTTTCTTTTGGGAATGATGTGCACTGCAGACCTTAAGAGTATCTCAATACATTTTCTTGTTTAAGGAAGAAAGACATCTGAAGTATACTCTGCATTAGTTTCCTCTCTCTAAGATACTAACTTTCCAAAACTCTATAATCTTTCTACTTAGCTCATGACTTTCTGTGTTATGGGTATCTTCTTGATAGTACCCCATTGTTGCAGGGGTTATTCCTTTTAAATATTCCTTAAATATTTTTAGAGTTTATTTACAGTCACCAACATTATTTTTTTTCATCTTTGGGGTATTTTTCTGCTCTCTAAAAGTTTATTTATTTCAATAAAATGAAGAAAGTATTCATCTAGGATGCAGTAATCTTTGTTGTACTTATGGCATTGTGACTTCCAGGGTGATGATGTTTTTCCAATGACCTTAAACAAAGAGAAAACTTCAAGTATCACTTTGTATAACAAATGGAAAGAAAACATAAAGCTAGCAGTTGTGCCTTAAACATGAAGAGAGTTCTTCTTTCTATGTATTGTCACAAGACCTGTATTCATTGTCTGTCCCTAGCGCGAGCGGGGCTGGAGGGTCAAGCAGCAGCCTGTACGGTGTGTTTGGGACAAAAAAGATAAAGGATCCCAGGCCCCTTCATGACAAGACATTCATCCAACAATGTATCCAAAAGCTTTATGAGGTAACATATGAACTTGTTCTGCATGTATGTTATGAGGTGTAAAATGTGCTAGGCAAAGTGGTTATTTCCCTTGGTTTCAACTATAAATTTTATTTAGTGACTGGTATTCCGTGTTTCTTTTGCACAGTTCCTTGTTGAGAATGCTTATGCCCACGATGTTTCCGTGAAATCACTACAATCTCCATCAGTTAAGGACTTTTTAAAGATCTTCACCTTTATCTACAAATTCCTCTGCCCTTCTTATGAACTGCCTGACTCAAAATTTGAAGAGGAAATTCCCAAAATTTTCAAAGCCCTTGGGTAAGATGATTATTGTTAGTCTCCTGGGCTGAATAGATATGCTATGGCTAGAAATTTAAAAGCTAAGAATTCTGCATTGATAGTTGGGCGGAATGGATAGGTTTATTTATTCAGATGAGACTCTAAAAGTACAATGTTGTGATTGTTTTGTTTCACTTTTGTTTAACTCTAGGTTTACTCTCTGATTTTCAGCATCTGCTATACATTTTATATTTGAATTTACAGAACTATAAGCTCTGGGAATCTTGCTTTGTCATGTAAAATTTAATTGATTATTTGTATAGAACTTTGGAGGACAAGGCACAATTTTCTTTTACAGGCCTTTCTGTTCATTTTGTTAGAATCTAAGAACTAAAATTTCCAGAATTTTGGATCAAGACAATTTAATTTTAGTTTAAACAAATTTAATTTAGTTTAAAATATGTTTTCCTGCAATTTTTCTCATTCTGCCTTCAAAGCAGAATGTGGAAATAACAAAATTACTGTTGAGGGGAGAAAAACACTAAGTAGCTGAGTGGTTTACTGCTGAATTTGTTCAGTGTTTGAAATCATTAATGCCCCAACATTGTCTTGGAAAGAAAATCCTCTGCCTCTTGATAACAGTGAATTTTCAGTCTCATTTAAAAAAAAAAAACAGGGACTGTATACCCATGATGGTGTCAGAGTGCCAGGGCTCCTTAAATGTAGGTGCAAATCTTTTTTGCACACTTCTCAGCATTTTAATAAAGTTTTGTTTTAATCTATAACATTTGAAACTGCTGATATAGCTTAAAATGTTGAAAAGGATTCCACTCTGCTGCACCAGGGGTGTAATTCTGGATAAAATGACTAATTCTGACAAGTCACTTGAAGTTTTGGGAGCTCAAGGAGCATCTGGATGACACTCTGGATCATATGGTTTAGTTGTAGGCAGTCCTATGAGGAGCAGGGAGTTGGATTTGTAGATCCTTACAGGTCCCTTTCAGGCCATGTTATTCCATGAGTTGCAAAATGAGAAACCCATGATAATTGAATAGAATCGTACTGTCAGAACTCAACTAATTTCCTTTGAAGTACAGTAGAATTGAGTTTGCTCTTCCTTCTGTGCTTTCATCTACATAGAAAAACATGCTGCTTTGTTTTCAAAATGTGCTGGTTTGTTTTCATCACTGTCTGCCACAGCTATTAAAAGTGTATCTTCTTTGGCCGTACAGGTACCCCTTTGCTCTGTCAAAAAACTCCATGTACGCTGTGGGAGCACCACGAACCTGGCCTCAGATTGTGGCAGCTTTGATTTGGTTAATTGATTGTGTCAAGGTAATGTTTGTCTTAAGATAAATATTTTCACTTTCCAGGCTGGAATGTTAGTTTCAATACAGATTCAGTACATATTTTCTACAAATCTTTGTTTAACATATATGTAAACATATATGTTCTTAGCTGTCATCTGGGAGCTGACCCTTGGCCTAATGTTTTGGTAACTTTTAAAGTGAGCTTTTCATGTTATATTATGATAGGGTTTTTTCTTTACATGTATGCACTGGATAAATTAATGTATAAAAGGAGGTGGCAAAATGCTGATCTGTACATACAATAAACGTGAGAAGTTAATGAGTATAATCACCGAATGGAACGTGTATCTCCAGCGCAAATGTTGTGACATCTGCCATTCTCCCCTAAATTTGAAATCTAAGGATGGGATTTTCAATTGAAATGATTCAAATGTTCTGTGATTCTGATACAGAGTGGCAAGTTTTTGGTTTGAGTGGGGTGTTTTTTATTTAATCTTGGTTTTGTTTGGTTTGTTTGGGTTTTTTAGTAGTCCTAACAGTTGTTGCTGCCAACTCAGGACTGAGCAAAATTTGGCATCTGTGACAGAAGTTGACCACTGCTGAATTGAGTGCCCAGGAAAACCCTGTCCTTTTCTGCTCAAAAGACACGAGAGAATTTGGCAGTGTTGACTGTCTAGCTCATGCCTCTTTACCTGTGTGTTTAGTCAGCTCAACACAGGTTCATTCCAACCTGCCTGCTGAAATCCTAATCCAGTGTTACTCTGCTTCTTTTCACGAAAACCAGCATGGAAACTAATGGATGTCTTCATGTTTGCTCTTTGTTGTGTGCACCTCTGCTTTTCAGCTGTACAATGCGATCAGGGAAAATGCACCATCGTTCGATGACACACAGAGCTGGGGAGGAGAGACAGATGATGGAATTGTACATAAAAAGGTACCATAAAAAGGAAATTAGTATCAGAATTGCTTAACTGGATTTTGCCATGTGCTGTAACAACACAATTTAATTACAGTTTAGATTGCTGGGTCATGTATTTATAGATTCTGTTCCCTTTTATATTCACAATGCTTTCTAGGAGGTAGAGTAGCATTGTGTAAAAAACCTGATCAACTATTTCCTGAGCAGGTATGATGATCAGTCTATTGGTGTAGACTGGGTATTAAACAAAATATTCTCTTTATTTTATATTCACCTTATTCTACAAGTATATACTTTTGTCCTTTGTCGAGAAAGGGCATCATTATGCTGTTTATTTTTTTAGAGTTTCCGAAATATTTTCCTTTAGCTCTCAAGACCTCTGAGGTTAACTGCAGTGCAGTATAAAGACAGTGACTTAATTCTAAATATAGTGACTTGTGTCAATATCTACTCAGTTTACTATGTAAAAATTGGTTGTAAAGTTTTATTTCTGAGCCACAAAATAGGGTGGCAGTATAATTTGAGCTCTTAATCCAACAGCTTGCTTTCTTTTTAATTTATCATGGATTATTAGAACTACTCAGATTTAACTCAGTGTTAAATCACAGCAGGTGTTTGGAGAGGGTTGCATTATAAGCTAAAACATTTAATTAGAAATTGCAAAAATAAAGTAAAATCATAATTTTGGACTAAGGTTACAACATGATGGTTGGCAACTAACAATGCTTTTAAACAAAATACGTTCTTCTACATTGGCACTTCTGCATATATATATAGATACAAAATTCACAATACTGGTGTAATTGCTTCTGAAGCATCTGTGACTTAGTGTCCAGCAAATTCTTTTTGGGTAACCTTTCTTTAATTCTAGATAAGAGTACTTTGAGACCTGCAGATCTGAATTTTAATGGTCATATTTATAGAAAAGGCCTGTTAAACAGACCTGCAGTTTCCATAAATTAGCCTGAGAGAATCATATGCATCAAGATGAAAAATTCTTAAATATTCTATCTACAATATTTGTTAAATATCTTTTTAAGAAATACAGGATTTCCAGACCTTTCTTAGTGTGAATTATAGTTGTCTCCTTCTGCCTGAATATATAATCTGTTGACATTCTATGTTCAAAGGGAGGAAAAAAAATTAATTTTACAAAAGTACAATCGAAGCATTAAGGATATTTTTGATGTCTGTTTAATTCCACTGATTGAGTAGCTTTAGACTATCCAGATATTTTACAGGTCTTGGAATTGTTGAAATGAAAGATTTTTAAATTGCTTTCAGCTTTTCATGGACTACTGTGTGAAGTGCTATGATCTTTCCATGAAAGGGAGAGATACCTTTGAAGAGTTGGATGCTGAAGTGCAGTCAAAATTAAGTAAGTTTTTAAATTCTAAGTATTCAATTGTGTTACTGGTTTCCTTTCTCCTAGCATCAGTTTGTTCAGTTTATGAGTGAAAGTGATCTAAGGGAGTCTGAAACACCTAAGTATGTTTCAGTTACTTCAACTTAATGCTCTCTTTTTTAAGTGTATTTTGAGCAGTACAGATGGGTAGGTCATGATCTGCTATCAGCTGTAGCTGTGTCACCTGATTTTTTAATGTCTTTGTCACAGAAAACCAGTATACAATTCTTCAGATGTGAACTCCATCTATGCAGATGGCTCTTGTTTCTGTCTGGAAAAGCTAACAATTAAAAAAAAGAAAAATATTTTCAGAGGATGCACAGCTGACAAGAAAGTTCAGCTTTTGAAGATCTGAAAGCAGTCTGCAAGAGTTCCAAACTCTGTTGTGAGGGTTCTGTATGTGATTCAGCATGCACCTGTGTTTGTCTTCAGGGAGGTAGAAAATTATTGGGTTTTTTTGACTCGCTCATTTCACCACCTGCAGAAATACAAACACAATGTGAG
This sequence comes from Melozone crissalis, assembly GCF_028551555.1. Classification (NCBI taxonomy): domain Eukaryota; kingdom Metazoa; phylum Chordata; class Aves; order Passeriformes; family Passerellidae; genus Melozone; species Melozone crissalis. The sequence continues at coordinate 589,683 of NW_026535975.1, forward strand.
AAAAGGAAGAAAAACATGTCTTACTTTCTTTGCTCTCCTATGAAAAGCCAGACTAAGGGCCCTTTGTTTGCAAACTGGGGCCATCAATTGGAGAGGAAACAAGATACCACACTGTTACTGGATATTGGGAAAAAATAATGATCCCATTTTTTGGCAAAGCCAAATTAAGTTGGGGAAAAGATGCCTCAAGAAGCAAGGAAGTATATGGATAAGAAAGAGGTTGTTAAGTAAGTTTGATTTGTTCTAGCTTCACAAGGTAGTCCTGACTTGTACACTCTCCTGTGGTGTGGGCTGCATGAGAGTTTGGAAACCCTTACCTCTTGGGAGTGACTTTGGCATGAGAACTCTTTCTGACATGAGGACCGAGAAACCCATTTCTCTTCTTGTTTCTTCTGGGGTTTTTGCCTGGTTACATTTTAATGAAAGGTTTTTCTGGTAAGTTTCTTGGTTGTTTTTAGTTATTTTTTAGTGAAAAATAATTATCTAGATAATGGGTATTTACTGTGCTGAAGCTCAAGTTCAGGTACTCAAAATAGGTGGTGATATTGAGATAAATTTGTAACTCGAGTCTCTCTTCTGCTCTCCCACAGAGGATTTATTTAATGTAGATCCATTCCAGATGGAAAGTTTAGAAGCTGAGAACAAAAGACTTCAAGAAGAGATTGCAAGACTAGAAAAAGAAAAGGAAAGTGAGCAGGTTAGTAAATTGTGTCTGTTTTTATGGAGGAGTTGAATTTTATAATATCGACCATTTCTGAATGAAGATACTTATGATACATAACAAATGGAAAAATTTCAGTGCTTTGAGATTTTAATTAGGCCAGATTTTTACAGACTCTATACTATTAGAGAACAAGGCTTTTTTCTGTGGAATCTTCAGTACCTATTTGTTTGATAATGTGCAGGTATTTACAGGTAATAAGGTCTTATATTGACTGAAATATCAATAAAATACTTGAACCAAATTTTTTAATATAAATGTCAACATTATTTTTTTCAAGTGTGTTGGTATTCAAATATGAGGCATGGGATTCAGTGGTAACAAATATATTTTATGGAAAATACTTTGCTTGAAACTCTGGATTCTGCTTTTAATACATCCTGAGTTTAAAAATGGGTTAGTGGCTGTGCAGGTGGCAAATTGAAATTCCTGCCAACTGTGCAAAATGTGCTGAGTTTATTCCTGGTTTTCCATGCCCCTGTTTCATCTGCCCTCCATGTATTATTAGAGTTAAGTTGTGGACTACCTGTAGTAAGAATTGTCTAAAGCACTGTCTGATGCAAATGAGAGACATAATGCTGAAATGCAAGAATCTTTTCAGCCTTCTTTGCTTTTATTTTAAAGGTGTCCTGACTGGACTTAGCTGTCACAGAGATAAAAAATTATTAAAGTTCTTTATTCTATATTTGTGCTGTTGATGTTGATCAATTACTCTACTGTCTTATCTGGAAAGTGAAGTCATTATTTTATATTTATCTAAGAGTGGTTGTTCTTTTCACCCATTTCCTAGGATCGTATAGCAACGCTACGAAATGTGAAATCGTCCCTTGAAGCAGACGTCCAGAACTACCAGGCTTATTTCGCTAAAATGAAATCTCATATATCCATCCTTGATCAAAAACTGGAAAGTGTTAATGATGAAGTTGAGGCAGCAGGTAAGGAGGACTTGATCACAGTCAGGACAGTGAAGCTAGAAATAGTCTTCAAATAATTGTAGTTCTTAGCTTGAGAGCAGAGCAAGGTACTTGGAGTAGCACGATGCTACAAATAAACTTTCCAGAATGGATTGCTAATAAAATTTTTTTTTTTGTCTGATAGCTCTCTGTACACTGGAGTAATGAAATGGTAATGTTATGTAATAACTGTGTCATTTACTCATACAATACAGAGGTGAGGTTTATGTATATAGGCTGGTATTTTATGTCCATTTCACAAATGTTTTATGTACTTAGAGGCAGAAGTAGAAGCCACGAAGCGGGAGAATGCCCGGCTCCGGCACATCTTAGATAACCAGAAGTACTCAGCTGCAGACATTGAGAGAATAAATCACGAGAGAAATGAGCTGCAGCAAACCATTAACAAGCTGAATAAGGAGCTGCAAGAAGAACGAGAACTGATGTGGAATGAAGAGATGAAATATGCTAGGAAGAGAGACGCGGTATGTGAAAACCCCACAACACTCAGAGGTGGCTGCCAGTTTTCATCATGCAAGCTTAAAATTGGATTCTTGATAATTTCTTTCCTAAATAATCGAACACCACCATACGTGTATCTAACCAGGCAAAACTGACAAGAATGGCCTCTGTTTACAGTATCTCTGAAAAATGTTGCGCTTTTTCCCCTTTTTCTGTTTTGCACTGAGTGGAAATGTACTTTTTTCCTGCATCGTAAGAGATGTGTCTAGAATATGAAGCATGGTAAGCTGTCACTGCTGTAGCATTTAGAGCTTTGATAACATTAGCATGCCATTGCTTTGATAACACAAGAAATTACAGGCTAATGTTAATATTTCAGAGCAAGGAAGTAAGGCAAAACTAGTGAATTTGAATCAATAGTTTTGCATGCATTTAGGGCCTGATTAGTTCTTTGTGTAGCAGTTGTAACATATTTCAAGGGCCAAGTTCAATCCCTTCAAACAGAGTGAAAAGATATAGTCCTGGAAGTGATGGGATTTAAAAGCTTCTGCTTTGCCAATTGGAGAACTAAAGAAAAAATTTCAAATATGTTTGGTAGGGTCACCCTTTATCAAGCACTTTTATCAACTTAAATCCTCAGGTGCAAGTATGAAGCATATAAAACTGGAAAAAAAACCCTGGGGTCTTTAATGTTTGCATTTAATAGCACTCATTAATTAGAAATTAAAGCATTTAATAAGCTTTGTTTAAAGGCATGCTCAAGTTAGTTTGTTGTTAGGATGTGTGGCTGTGTGGCATTTCCTGTCAAAACTAATGAGAGAAGGCATATTGACCTTATAACTGATCATTTGTTTAGTATTATTTTCCAGCACATTTTTAGTTCCCAATCAGCTAATTCTCAAAAACTTGAGGCAGGAAAAATTATGGCAGATGAATACGGAAAAACCACAGGTGAAAGCATTCAGTGTTCTCAGCCATAGACACTAAGAAACCTCAGTGTGCAAACTCTGAACGAACCATAAAACAGTACCTAATGCAGCAAACTGCTGTGCTGGCATTGCATGCAGCTCTTGAATACTGTGGGGTAGCAAGGAATTATGGCTACAGAGAGCAACTCAGGAACTTGTTTAAAGTACTATATGAATACTTCTTGCACATCTTTTCACTTGTATCTCTTCTATGATTTGTGCCCTTTTCTCCTCTGAGCAGATTGAAAAGCAACTGGCAGAGTATCATAAACTGGCTCGAAAGCTGAAATTAATTCCAGTAAGTGCTGAGAATTCCAAAGGCCACGACTTTACCATGCACGTTAATCCTGATTTAGGACCAAATTTCCTAGTCAAATACAGAACTCAGATCATGGTAAGTAGAATCAACACTGAAGGCTTTAGATAGCACTCACAAAAAAAAAGTGTTTCTTTGGGAATGCTGGGAAGGTCTCTCAATCTCACAATGAAATGTCATTGAAAAGCTTGTGTGATGAGTCACCATAATGACATTGCAGTATATGAAAGAGATTTGGTATGGGAGAATACAGTAGCCTAAAAAAAATAAAAGGGAAAGATGTACTGGGGTGCATCTTGGTTCAGATTAGCAAATTGCATTTGTTCAATCTTCTTGTATACGTATTACAGGCTCCCCTCATGGAGATCATCAACGAGACTGAGGAAGAAATTAGTAAAGCCACTCAACGGAAATTTACTCTGGAAGACACTTTGGAACAGGTGAGTTAGTTAAAGAAGATTAACGCTAAGATACCAACCCCAAAACCTTATCTGCCTCTTTCATTCAACTTTTTGCATAGTTAAAGTGTGATGTGTTGGGTTGGTTTCTTGAATTACTTGGGGTTTTTCTGAGGACAAGTAGAGGGGGAGAAACTGTGAGAAAACTGCTTTTATTGTAATGGAACCTAAAAGTTTTTCTAAGAACTGAGGTCTTTGTTGGTTGAAATATCGTGTATTCCCTGAATTAAAGTTTATGTAGCTTACATATACTTGACCATAACCATTGGAAGTATTTGTTTCTAATAAGTTGCCCGTTCCAGTTGATTGTGTGGCTTACCATCACCGACAAATTGTCATCGGGAGGATTTTTAGTACTATTGGATTTGGGACAGATTGAAAGAAGGAGAATTTTATTTCCTCGTTCGTCTACCTGAGCATGGTGTTCTGCGGTATGGAATGTCCTCTTGGCCAGCTGGCCTCGCTATGCACCTTCCCAGTCTCTTGCCTGTCCCTGCCCTGCTCAGTGAGGGGCCCTGGGAAGCACAGAAAGCCTTGGACTGCTGTGCTAGCGCTATTCAGCAGTAGCCAAAACTTGGTGTGTTACCAACACTGTTTTAGCCCCTCATCCAAAACAAAGCATAACATAGGCTGCTATGAAGAAAGATAATGCCATCCCAGCCTAGCCTAGTTTAATGGTTTAACCTGTTTAACCAGGTGTGGTTTGTGATGGCATGGATTTATATGTTGGAATTCTTTTTGAACCATACTTCCTTGGTTATGTTTTCGTCCTAGGTGAATGTAATGCTAGAGGACAAGAAACGCAGTGTGAAAATGCTGACAGAAGAAGCTGAAGAGCTGGATGATCTTTACCAGCAGAAGCTTAAGGTACAACTTCTTACACCTTGATGACAACTTATCCTTAATGATAGCCTTATCCTTAATTTTTGTATTTATCGATAAATTTTTGGGTTGCATTTTTGTTTGGGCTTCTGCCTTTACCTTCTTCCTTCCCTCTTAGAGGATTTTTTCATTCTTTTCAGAAAAGTGATTTGACTGCCACCTTAACTGAATCAATTTTCACTTTCTTGTAAGAGAATCTGGCATCCTACTGTAGCAGATCCTGTAAATCATAAATTCCTGCATCCAGTAATAAAAGCAGCAACAATCATCTGACCTCAGGATATCTCCGGGCATGTGCTTGAAGGAAATTTTAGGATCAACAGAACCTGTCTTGTCTAATCGATTTGTATATAATAAATACATTTTTACAGTTTTTAGTTAACATGTTTAATCAGCTTCTGTAAAAACAAAGGAAAACATTGACCAAAAGCATGTTAAATTGTTTTAATGATCTCAAACTGTTACTTCCTTTAGCTTCCTTTGCCAGCACAGGAGCAGTCCCTATTCTTTTCCCCACTTGCAGTTCAGCAACAAAACATAACCCTCTCTGTTAACAACTGAGTGGCTATTTTGGTAGCTCCCAACTTCTCTGACAACACTGCTTTAGCGGGGCCGTGGTGCCCTGCAGAAAAATGTTCTTTGAACTACACCAATATTTACCATATGTGCTCCTGTAAATCCAAACTCCTGTGCTATAGCCATGAAACAGGGCTATTTCGCTGCTAATACCTGCTGAGGCAGGTGTATATATAGGTTTATAAAGGCAATTAATTTAGTTTCTATTTTTCAAAACCACATGACATTTACCTTTTGATCTGTGCTCTTGCATATACTTTTCTCCAAAGTTAAGCTCATAAAATACACACTTGCCACCAGACGCTTAGTCATTTAATTCCTCTTCTAATATTTAAAATGCTGTTTGTAAGTCTTAAGTATTAAAATTATTTTTGAAGGATGATGTTTCAGTAATCTACCGAAGTTGCATGTTGAGTTGACGTCAGAATTTTGTTTGGTTTTGTGGACTGTATAGCATCAACAGTGTCATTCTCCTAGAAGAGATGATTATTTGGAATTATACTCTCTTTCAGACAAAAAAGAAAAGCTATTTTCTTACTCAGATGTGGTTGTATTTTTTAACCTAGAAACAGTTGTTCATAATGTGCCATTTCTAAGCTATTTAGACTATGTAAACAACACTTTGTGAGCTTTAACTCGGAAGGGAAAGTAGCTGCAACACAGGCCTTTAAATGTGGTTAAAGGAATAAAGAGATGGTTAGGCTTATTCTGGGATGGGGATGATACAGAAACTTTAGGTTTGGGAGGGATATCCTTGGGGCTTTTTTCAGTTCTGAACTTGGAACTATTTGTGTGAATTTTGAATTCAAGTATTAGGATATAATCAGGTAACAGAAAGAAAAAAAGATCCGAATTATACTTGAGAGAGGCCATTTTTTTTTCTTCTCCTTCCTTATGACAACAGGAGATAGAAGAAGAAGACAAGAAATATGCAAATGAATGGGAATTGTTTAAGAAGCATAAACAGTTACTTGAGAGTGGTGTCTATGATGGGCTCAGTGAAGCTGCAACTGAATTGCATGATATCGAAAGAGAGTAAGGCTCCTAACTTCCATGTCTGCCTTGTTTATTTTGGTTTTTAAGGATAAAGATATTTTCTGGAATGTAACATACAGTTGTTTCATCAGGTATCCATCTCAGTGTGTTAATTTCACAAGTTAACAACTGAAAGATGTTTCTCCTCAACAGTATTTTGCTAAAATATTTGTCTGCTGTATCAGAACTCCTGTTTTCCACGTAAGGGTTTTTCTTTAAGTTGAGCATTAATATATTGTAACTCGGTTCAAATTAATACTAATGGAAAAAAAAGTATGGCTAAACGTGATGATAAATCAGACTTGAAGTGATTGTTGTAAATGTCAGGAATTCTCCAATTATGGACATGACCTTCTGAGTATCTTTACCTTTTAGATATCAAGTCGTTTTGCTAAGAACAACAGAAGAGAACAGAAAAATTGATGCTAACTTGAGTCGTCTTGTAGAAACAGTTGCTACTCATATAGAATCTATAGTGGTAAGCTAAAATTTGATATTCAGAATTAAATCTCTCTAGAGACATTTTGCAGTTAAACACTTGGAAATTAGAGCTTACTCTTTCTAAGGAAGTATCAGTTATTTAGCTGCTACTAAGCCTGCGGATTCTAGTTAAATTTTCTGACAAAACCTTTGGTGTAAATAATCAGAATTGGTTGTTAAGTGTCAGCAGTAACATCCTGTCAGGTTAAACCTGCTTCTGAGAGGCGTCTTTCAGGAAGGTGTTTAACTGAAATCAGTTAACCTGTGCAATGACTGCTTAAAATGCTTTAGCAGAATCAGTAAAATACAGGCCATGACAGAGCTAATAAAGCTCTCTGTACCTCTTTTCTAGAAATACCTTGAAGAACAGAATGCAAGAATAGAAAGAGACGATGAAGAATTCATGCCTGAAGGTCTATTGTCAAACCTGACCAGCATCCTAGACACTTATAAAAAGAAGGCTGAAAGTGTCTTATCACTAGAAAGATGAAGATAAGGTTTTGGTCCCATTCAGTGCCATTGTTTGCCATTTTAGCCCCATTTTAGTGCATTTTTTTGCTATTTTAGGGTAATTTGGAGAAATTGGGAGAAATTTGAGCAATTTCCTGCTCCACAGGGTCACTGAGGGAGCGGGCCAGGGACAGGTACTGCAGCTGGTGCTGGGGGAAAAAACAGGGAAATTGGTTAAAGATGGGGAAAATTGGGAATTTTGGGAGAAAATTGGGGGAAAAACCAAAAAAAAATGGGAGAAATTTGGTTAAAATTGTGAGAAATTGTGAGCAATTTGCTGCTCTGAGGGGTCCGAGAGACGCCAGAGCAGGGAGAGGGGCTGGAGATGGAGCTGGGAAAATGGGGAGAAAATGGTGAAAAAAGGGGGAAATTGGTTAAAAATGGGGAAAAGTGGGGAAAAATTGGGAAAAAAAAATTGGGGAAAATTGGAAGAAATTGGGGAAAAAAAGAGAAGAAATTGGGGGAAATTTGCTGCTCTGAGGGGTCCCCCTGGGAGCGGCCCAGGGAGAGGTGCTGCAGCTGGGGCTGGGAAAATGGGGAAAAAATTGGGAGAAATTGGGGGAAAAAGGGAAAAATTGGTAAAAATAGGAAAAAGTGAGAAAAAATGGAAAAAATTGTTAAAATTGGGAGAAATTGAGAGGAATTTGCTGCTCTGAGGGGTCCGAGAGACGCCAGGGCAGGGAGAGGGGCTGGGGATGGGGCTGGGAATTTGGGATTGGAATTTTGGGATCTGGGAATGGAATTTTGGGAATTCTGGGATCGGAATTTTGGATTCCCAAATTCCCACCCAAACTCCTCTCCAAAACTCCCCAAATCCATCCCTAGAATCCCCAAATCCCCCAAATCCACTTCCAAATCCCCAAAATTCCAATCCCAGTCTCCTCAAATCCCTTCCCAATCCCCTTCAAACCCCTTCCCAACATTCCCAAAATTCCCATAGCCCTGATCCTACAAACCCCATAGCCCTGATATCCCACAACCCCGAGCCCTGCGGGAGCTGCAGCTCCTCACGGTGCTGGGCCAGGGCCTCGTGGAACAGACCTGGGATGGGAATGATCCCATAAACCCTGACTGTATAAATCCCATAATCCTGATCCCAGCAAAAATCCAATTTCCCATTTCCATTCCCATTCCCAGCTTCCCATTCCCAGTTTCCCCAGCTCCATTCCCAATTTCCCAGTTTGAATTCCCACTTTTCCCAGTCCCAGTCCCAGTTTCCCAGTTGGGAATTCCCATTTTTCCCTGGAATTCTCTCTCACCATGAGCAGCCAGGATCTCTCCAGCCCCATTCCCAGTTCCACTCCCAGTGTCTCAGCCCCATTCCCAATTTCCCATTCCCAGTTTCCCATTCCCAGTTCATTTCTCAGTTTCCTTTTCCGAGTTTCCCAGTTTGAATTCCCATTCCCCATTTCCCATTCCCAATTCCATTCCCAGTTTCCCATTCTCAGTTCCAGTTCCCCCAGTTCCACTCCCAGTCCCATTCCCAGTTTCCCATTTCCATTTCCAGGTCCATTCCCTCTTTTCCCAATTTCCCACTCCAGTTTCCCAGTTCCATTCCCACTTTTCTCAGCTCACAGTTCCCAGTTTCCCAGTTCAGAATTTCCACTTTTCCCAGTTCTCCCAGCTCACAATTCCCATTTTTCCCTGGAATTCTCTCTCCCCATTTGCAGCCAGGATCTCTCCAGCCCCAATCCCAGTTCCATTTCCAGTTTGAATTCCCAATTTCCCATCCCACAATTCCCATTTTTCCCTGGAATTCCCTCTCACCATTTGCAGCCAGGATCTCTCCAGCCCCATTCCCAGTTTGAATTCTCACAATTCCCATTTATCCCAGTTCAGAATTCCCATTTTTCCCTGGAATTTTCACCATTTGCAGCCAGGATCTCTCCAGCCCCATTCCCAGTTTGAATTCTCCCAATTCCCAGTTCTCCCAGTTTGTAATTCCCATTTTTCCCAGGAATTCTCCCTCACCATTTGCAGCCAGGTGGACTAAAACAGCTGGACTAAACTAACGTGTTGGAGGGAGGAAAAAAGGTTTGCAATTTATTAATGTATTCAAAAGGCTGTTACAAAGTTTACAATTTAATTATTGGAAGATTATAGAACTGCTTCACTGCTTCTGTACTGTGTTAAATAAACTGTATGTGCAAGGAGTAATAAATGAAATTGTTAATTTCAGTGCATCCTTAGGGAATAGTAAGAGGGAGAGTTTACATTATTTAGAGCTCCAAATGGATTTGAGTTTATATGCAGTAATAAATCTTAACTACATTGTTAATTAACCCTGCCTCAAGCCCCTTTTTGCCTTAGGAGTTGAAAGACACGGTGTCTGTTAGCATAACTCACCATTCATGCGCTTAAAGATGTTTAGGACTGGGAGAATTTGCCGATAATAGGGCACCAAGGCCTCCCCCACCACTTCAGCTGACACCACCAACCAGGTGCTGGATGACTTTCAGCGTGGTGCAGAGGACCTGTCGGTTACGAAGGTTCAGTGCATCTGCGATGCAAAAAGAACAACAGGCAGAAAGCAGAATTAATTTCTAAAATGTAAAGGGAGGGGGAGGAGTCCTCCAATGGACAAATTTAATTAAACTATACTCTGTTGGGAATTGTAAGTGGGCCTTTATTAGCCCAGCTTAGAAAGATCCCAAAGATGGATCTGTCAAATGTACTCCTGAACAGGCCAAAGTCTGCCCTCTGTAAGTCTAAGGCTGCAGGTCTGCTGACCTATCTCCTTCCTTCTCTGATAATTGAAAAGTCTATCATTACATGAACACTGTGCCCAAAAGGTCTGCAGCCACCACATCACCACATAGCAGCCAACCAGCTCCTGGCTTGATTATATTAGGCACTTTATAAACATTCAATTAGAGGCAGTCCCTGCCCCAAAGATACACCACTTTCAAATACCTGTTTATATTCTTAAAATCTGGTAATGATTTTACGTGTACTACCATCACTACAATCCATTCTCCCACAAGAATAAAAGGAAGGAAGGAAATATTAATGCAGTATATGAAAAAAGTATATTCCAATACATGGGAAAATATCAGTGGCATCTAGAGGTTAACATAAATTGAAGAAAGTATTCTTACACAGGATTAAAGCAGACCATTTAGGAATCTTGGTACACTACAGCTACATAGCCCAAATGAAGGGAAGACGCATAATATTCAAAGTATTCCATTTTAGAAAGCATTCTAGGCTGTTGCCTCTTGGCCTAGAAGTCTGCTGGATCTGTTATTGTGAAGACATGGATCTTCACAATAACTGCAAAGTGCACAACTGGTTTGCTTCTCAGTTAAAGATACCTTTCTGCTCCCTGAAGGATTTTGAGAGGACTTTCCTCCCTCATCGGTACATCTTTTTCTTTGGTCCTTTAACTACTGTAACATTCTCTTAAGCAGCAAAAAACTCCAACCCAATAAATTCACTCTGTTGCTTGGTAGTTTTGATGTTTTCTACTTTAATGGTATGAACTAAAGATTTTGCTTCTGATTTAGGATATACTTTTCCAAGAAATCCTCCAGCTTAAATAATAGCTCAATTGAAGTATATAATGAAGTATTTTTCATTCAAACATACGTTATTTCGTACTGCTATAGCTTTTCCAAACAAATATTTTCTGAAGTTCATAATAACTTTCTTAATTAAAGAAAATTTTACAATGATATCAGCTTAATATCTGATTTAAAAGCTGATTTTGTGCTATTTCTACCATTCAAAGCCAAAGTAAGAGATAGTTATGAAATTTGAAAGCATATTCAAAACACCATGGTGCTGTTTATTAAAGCTTGTTACCAATGAGACAACATAAGATACCAATTCACTGACTTCAGCGAAGACTTTAATGCTGTCTAGCCTCTCTTCTAGGTCAGCCTTCACAAGGCATCAATGTTAATTCACTATATTTTTAATTTCAGACAAATTTTATTGGTAATTCATGTAAACTGATGTAAATTTAGTGTTTCTTTTGTTAATTTCCATTAAGAGCAAAAGCTTTCCTTAAGATACACGCCACTTGTTTGCTTATCCATTTAGCTAGATGTTTACATATAAAGCAATAGAAATAATTATTTTAAAACATTCAAATCTTTTTCTTGAGTAACTCCTTACCTCTCAAAGACCTAGGAATTATATAAGTTGATATCTTTTATTTTTATGTGGCAGTTTGGAAAATCCTATCTCAGTCCCAGACATTGTCTATAATAGAAGCCACAGTTCTCGTCTGACAGATAAAATGGATAGATTCTATAGGTCAGGAAACATGACAGCATTTCTCCCAATGCACAGTGGATCTTTATCATGACACAATGTAGTTCCACTGAAGAGAACAGAGCAAATCACAACATTTTCTCCCAGATAGCACATTGATATCCTGAGCTTTACAGAATCGAATCAGTTTGCCTAAACTTCTGTCTCTTCTCAACTACTAACTCTAGATTTTGGTCGTTACGTTAAAAGTTATGTTGATAATGTAATTCTTCTCTTCAACTTCTTTTTCAAATACCACGTGAATCTATGCTTAGAAGTGCACCAACATTTCCGTTTTCCATTTAGGTCTTGCAAGCAAACATTAAAACCAATTTATTTTGCATTCATATCTCTCACTCAATTGGTAAATGAGGCAACAGTTTAGGACAACTCTTTGCCTGAAGCAGAACAAGATACCGTCCTGTGAGGTAAAAAGCACTCAGGATGAAAATGCTTGACTGTTGTGATCTACTAAATCCTGTTAACTAAGGTGCTATTTTAAATTCACAGACTTAGGTTCAAAGAAGTCCTAACATCAAATGTTCTCAAAATGCAATTGACTAAAGTGATACATACGTTTAGAAAATTTTGTTCAAAATCTTCAAAGTGCATAATACTTAACTAACTGTACTTACAGAATAGTATTATGCTAAACTTAGAGAACAGTAATGAAGACTGTTACAAAACACAGCATTTCAATCAAGAGTGAATAAAAACCAGAATAAGAACCTTGTGTTCCGTACCTTTTAGAAGTCCAGAAAGAGCCTGATCCAAATAATGCAGATGTACAAAAATTTCTTTCTGTACAACTGAAAGAATGATGTGTTACAGTGAAACCATGGGAAGGATAAATAGGGGGTAAGACATGAAAACTTTATGCCAGTTTTGTCATCAAAGACCTTTTTTTGTAAAGCCAATCTAAGGCACAGAAAATGCTAAGATACATAGCGAAACACTGATGCTTTCAAAAAACATGATATAGCAAAATAGGGAAGGAAAAGTCAGTCAGTGGCTTCTTTCAGCTTTAGCTGTGCTTCCAATTGTAGCATTTTACTACATCAGCTCCTATAAAGCTTGAATTCTATTAACATTTGTGGACCCAGTTTAATTATATAGCATTGGGACTTAGAAGAGAGTCCCAAAAACCTGCTCATTGGCTATGCCAGTCTAGAGTTTCTATCCATTCCTAGGTGTACATTCCTTTTTCTGTGCTAAGATACTAAAACTGCACTGAGTATCGACTGTCCTGATGAAAACAGGTCTGCTATCACTGAAATGTGATGCCATTTAGAAAAAAGGTCTGCAGAATCAAAGTATAGGCATCTGTACTGCAAATCCCAATCTAGAATTCTAAATGTTCTCTAGATCATTGAAGAAGAAGAATGTGCTAAAACAGTTTTCTTAGACTTTCAAAAGGAATTTAATAGGGTCCCTCACTGAACCTCCATGGCATCCGTGGAAATAAATACTGACTTAGAGTTAGAAACCGTGGGCAGAGGAAGAATATCGCTAGTAAGGCCTTGCAGGAATCTGTGCTGAATTTCATCCTTTTCACGAGATCCAAATGTGATTTGGAAGAATCTTCACTGATGATAACAAAGATGCTGATAATATCAAGTTATTCCAGATGCCAAAGACAAGGGCTGACTCTGAAGAACTGTAGAGAAAAACTGGGTGATAAAATTGCAGATGAAATTCATTACTAATAAATGCTAAATATAATACATTTATGAATTCAGGAATAAATACCTCTAACTCCAACTTTAAAAGTCAGAAATGTTAATTACAGATTTCACTTTCCAAACATGGATGAGATTTATCTTTATTGAATAAGGAACACGGTTTCTCCTCATATAAAAGAGCAAAGAGGATAATAAAGGAGCTACTTCCTAAAACAGTTGAAAATACCTGGAATGACCAGTTTTGGGCAGAAGAATCGAACATAAACCTAATTGCAACTACTCGCACTGGCTGATGAAACCTGCAGGGGAAATGCTTTAGTATTTGAATATCAGAACAATTTAAAAAAAAATCAGAGATCTTTGATTTCTTTAAAAGCATTTTAAGTCTATAAAAGCCGGCTTGTTTGCTTTTATCTTTCAGTTTGTGACCTTAATAACCAGTACTGGTTCTCAAGAACAGTCAGCCAGGAGGAAAATTACAATAGGTTAGTGTATTAACTTACTTTTTGTAGGTGAGAGAAATCAACTTATATGATTTGGAGAAAGGAAATGACAACAGACCAGAAAACCATATTTATTCCATAAAAACATTGCAGAACTTTGTGAAAGGAAGCATTTAACAGTCATTAAGTACTCCTAAATACTGTGAATATATGAGAACTACGAATATGCTTAGAACAGCTGCTAGCAACACATCCAGCTTTACATATCTAAATGCAAAAGTGACACTGATTTGACATTAAATAGGAATTAACTACACTGTAATCCAAGACAACATTTTTCATGCAGATAGAATGAACAATAAGAAAATGGAAATCAAGTGCAAACAGAATGTGAACAATAAGAAAAGAGAAATCAGTTTTATTTGGAATTTTATTAAACATTAAAAAGGACTCTAGGTAACACAGAGAGGAGTGCTCTATTCAATTCTCTAAATCTGACTCACAAAAATATCTATTACCTTAATTAAATATTTTAAACAAAGTTTAAGGTATCCTTGATTTACTGTATCACAGAAGCTATGTTTAACAACATGGTAAAAGTCTCAAGAAGGAAAACTTCAGTGTTCCTTAGGACGGTGATTATTCTTTCTGGACTCAATCAAAAGAACCGGTCTGCTGACTGGAACTGTGTAGAAACAATACTTCCTTCTAAGTTACAAGTGCAAAGATGAGAGCTTTTCTAGCTTTAGGCCTAAGTTCAGATTGTCTACATATCTGTTTTAGGATTCACAGCACAGAACAGAGAAGATTTTGGCAAGTGAGTGACCCAAGATACTCAAGTGTTTAATTTCACAATATTATCTTCATTAGCAAAACCATATGATGATCTTCCTATTGATCGTTTCTAGCCATTCATTCCAATGAATGCGCTCTGATGTACTGTTCCTTCATATATTGGAGTGCATTTATAAATTAGACTATTGAAATGATTTGATTTTAAAAGTAATGCTACTTTAAAAATAATTTTGGTTTATTTTACTGTTGGGTTCCTTAGCTATTTTTTGTTGTTGTTGTTTTTACACATCTAGATGCAAATACCACCAAGTTGCTCCATAAACAATTGCATTAGCAAAAATCAGAGTGTGGGAGCTGGAACAATTGGTGATTTTAAGCATGCAGGGGTTGAAGACTCCTACAACTACATTGCAAGCAAAGCAAATGCGAATGGCAGCATGCTTGCTGCCTCTGAAAGCAGGGGAGGCGCTTCCACGCACTGCGCTGCATGCCGCTGATGTCACTCACAGAAACAGCAGACAGAGGTGCAGAAACTTCTGGCTCCCTCAGTGTTTATGTCTACGCGTGTGTCTCACGCAGAGAACATTTGGGAGCCCTGAAGTCAGGAATCTGAGAGCTGCAGAAGCCTAACAAAAGCCAGCAAAAGGACTTCAGGCTTTTCCGATCCATTTGTTATGGGAAATGTAATATTAAAAGTAATAATTTTTCCCAAAAATGAACATCAGAGGGAATTTTACACTCCCATAATGACCACAGAGAAGAACATCGAAAGGCTAGACAGACTCCTCTGTTTCCTACAAATAAAGGAACCCTCATGTAACCTACAGACATCTCTGTTTGCCAGCCCAGGGGGCTGTGCCCGGGTTCTGTTCAGCCCTCTGCCACCAATCCAATCTGCAATGTGGGGCAAAATTAGCCTCCTTCCTCCGCTTTTTTACCTGTGTGTAATGTGAAAAGAGCAATACGGATCTTCCTGGCAAAGGAGATATCTGCCTGTTTATTGTGCGTCAGAACTTTCATGGTACTGCTGCAAAGTACTTTGCTATTTGCCATATATCTCAATTTATATATCTTTGCTGAAGCTGAAATAACTCAGCCAATGGGTTTGCCTATATCTTCTGTGAAAGGGAGCAAAAAGTCCTATATCTTAAGTAATCCTGTTTTTCTGTGTTTGTGCTGTATTTATTTTTAGTTGGATTCCTTACAAGTTTGACATAAACAGGTAATTTGTTTCTTCTGAGTTTTATGTCATGCAATGACTGCGTTTATAAACTATTTTATAATGTTTTTCCAGTGCGTGATACAATATATTCTTAATTTATATTTTGAGAACTCAAAATGTATTTTGAACATTTTTCTCTCTCAGAAATTAATGCCTCCAACCTGAGGGATTTTTTTCTTCCTCTGAATTCCCAGTAAAAATATTCCTTCTAGTAAAAAAGTTCCTTCCAGTGTGACAAACAAAAAAAAGGAATTCTTTTTTAACTGAATGCATTCTTCTTCATTATTTTAATCATGTTTCAGGTATTTTAGAAGGGAATCCATGCCTGTTCAATTCAATTGCCTGTCATTTTTTAAGTCACTGCTTGGTTAACAAGAAAAAAAATGAAAGGATTTGGGCTTAGAATAACCCACAGATGGATTAAATAATATTATTTTCATTTTTAATGATATAGTGTTCAAATGTGTGCTCTTTAAGCAAGGATGGCTGGAAGACAAATTCCTCCTTAAATCATTAAAATATAATACAGAATTCTAATATTTAATTTAAAGGCTTTTGAGAACATTTAGGTCTTTACTAACGTATTCCTTTGACGTCTATGCAGGAGAGAAAACTGCTTTTAAAAGCATTCTATCTGTAGAGTTGTTTTTCTGACCTCCTTTTAGCCTTTTGCCCTAGATCATATATATTAACTTTCCTAACAATCAATTGATTCACTCTTCACGGTAAAAAGATGGTAGTGGTCTAGAAGAAGACTGGTTAATCAGAAATAACTCACCCAGTGGGACACTTTAGAGACGGTAATCTGTGTAAAACAGAGCTGAGTTTATTGTGGATGCTGAGTCACAGAAATGTATAGCTACGACTACACTGCTGTATTACACAGTCATAGCAAATTAAAAAAACTCTTAAAAGTACACATTTTCAGACTCCTGGAGGTGGCGGGTGGTGTCTTCTTTTACTATTAGTATGGCTTTAATTAGGAAGAAGCCTTTATCATTGATAACACTTAGACTCTCCACATATTAAAACTGATAGAGAAGCATTTTTAAAATAAAAAATAAGCACTTTAGAATAAAATAAAGCAGAAACAACAATTAAATTTAGCTAGCAGATTCTTGAATGTGTTCCAGCACCATAAATTATGACTTAACACTACATATCAAACCCATAAAAATATCCTTAACTAGAAAACTCTTTCTAATTCTAAATGCTATGTAACAGTTAAAGCTTCCAGGTAATTAAATCTAAGCTAGATTCTGTTTTTAGAAAGATTTTTAAATCCCAACTGAGGAGATGCTGTCACAAACCTGCAGCCTTTTCCAAAGAAATTTCACCTTTCAAAAAACATGATACTACTGCAAATACATGTGGGTGATGTTGGCAATACAGTTCTGAAGAAGTGATATCATTCCTCTCCTTACATGTTTCCCCTTCAGAGTGAAAAAATGGTAACATTGCTTTCATAACCTTTCTCAAGTGTCACAGAGTAAGCATTCTGATTATATAATCCTTTTGACATTTTCAAAACTATGGTAAGATAGAGATAGCGACACCTATAATCAATCTTTTTAAATTGAGAAAAAATTGAATGAAAAAACCATAATTCTGACCCTTCCCACACTATTATTTCAGTATTATCAGGCTCCAAACTATATTCAGCTCCTGTTTTACAAAACTGTATTTAATGCTGAACTGTCTCATGGACAGGAAAAAGAGCAGCAATGATACCATTAATGATTAATCATAAAAAAGAAGCCAAGTTTAACAAAAATGAGCATATATTCATATAAGTGTAGCATGCAGATTTAAGAATCACCATAACTAACTAGACAATGATGATGGTTCAGAATAATATCTCTTCAAGGTACTGACCTAAAGAAATGAAAGGACGAAACAGTATATCTAAAAGACTAGGTGGTTCAAGAAAATAAATTTTAGTGATAATACACTTGAAGTTTAGTGGTATTAAATTTGTGTTAAAATAATTCATTGGTTTTTACAATTATTCTTTATGCAAAAAAACTATGTTTGACAAAATAAAACCTTCAAAAGTAATATTTTTAAGATGCCACCTGATGACTTCTCCTGCCATTTTAGATGAACTGGTCTGTACAGTAGCAGATTTACATTGTAAATATAGAAAATCAGCTAAGGAAATGTCACTTCACGTTTCCAAAGACCAAGAGCAACCCTGTAATAAGAGAAACATTAACCAGAGAGTCTATTCTGAAATACTGCACATATCAGGTGATTGAAGGCATAAGCTTTCTGGCCTTATATATTGAAATTTACTGACATTTGCAGTAATTTCTCATGTGATGTTCAGGCTGTCATGTTTTACAGCTTAATTAGCAACTTTTCAAAAATTTACATAAGATAAATACAATTTATGGACTTTTCTCCTACATGTTCACTTACTTTTTATTGGGATAATGAGCTGAGGAACAACAGGAAGAATCCTGCTTCCACCATGCTCCAGCAGGTCATGGACTCCTTGACGAGCAAAAAATTCATATGGAAATTCCGTTTCACAAAGCCCATCAAAGAACAAAGGCAGAAAGTAATGATAATCCAGCTCTTCAATCTGTACCTGAAAATACAAAATAAATAAACAGATAAATTCAATTTTTCAGTACTAATACAATGCGGTCAGGCCAACAGATAATTCATGCCACTTACACAGGCATGTTTAGTAAATGATTCATTTTTTATCACTGCAGTATATATTGAATGATAGGTATGGTTTATGACAAGATATTAAAATACAAAAATATTAGAACTAAAGAAGAAAATAAAAATTAGTATACTTCTACAAATTTTCAATTTTTGAAAAGTCAGTACCAGATTCTTATATTCTTGCTAACACACTTTGCAAGTTACACAGGAATCAAACCAGTCCTTTTAAGAACAATACTCTGCTTCTTTCAAAAAAATTTGATGTTATATCTTCACTTGGACACTCAAAACAACAAATAAGAGAAACAATCCTGTGAGCACAGCACATAAGTCAATATTTGTACAACAATTCCCTAATTTGTTGAATACTGACCTAGTTTATTTCCTATTAATTTCAAGAGCAGAATTATAAAGAAATTCCATGGTTCTCTACTGTGAAGAAAAGGTATAGAAATTATGTACCTGTTTTTAAAAGGAATTTCCTTCCAAACCTAAATTGCAAAGTATGCTAATCTTAACAAGCTATGGAGGGATTTTGCACTCTAGTTCCCTTCCCTTTTCCTTCTTTTACCCATTAGGACTCTACCACAGACACTCAGGCTAGCCAGGGAGAAACTGAAGTTTGTTTATGGCCTGTCAAAGCTCTGAATACAGCTGAGAAGTAATTCAACAGCAATGAATTTTCTCTGAAAAGAATATGATCCTCCAAATCACTTGGAGACCAATCCATCTCTTTAAGAATGCACTTCCATCTTTAAAGCACTGCTAAGCTGCTGCCCAATTTTTCCAGTGAGATTTGGTAGTATCCAGGTAAGATTCTTCACACCTAACAAGCTTTGTCACATAGGTCAAGCTAAAGCTCCAAATATCCTGGATAAAATTTGTCAGGTTAAGCAAAACCAAAATCCCACCCATTTATTTCAGAACAGAAATTGCAGTCTCACTTGAACTGTGGAAATCTGAAATAAAGTAGCCAAGAACTAAATTTTACAATTCTTGGGTAAATCACACAGTCAGGAAGTAGCACGTAGAAATTCTCTGTTTGACACCATCGTTCATTTTTATCCTTGCTTGACTGAGTAGATCTGAATCCTGGTCTGGCACACCTTAGCTACTGACTTCCGTCTTTCATGTTGAAGGAGATCAATCCATGAAAATCAAAATTAACCGGAACTGATACTTGAAAGTAAGTATTATGCATTTGCTGTGAGTGTCTCACTACTGGCAGACACAGTGCAATGACATACTAACACAGCCTCACATGCACTGATTGTTGATCTCTTACAGGACATTAAAAGGGCAATGGCATAATACCTATTCACTGATGTGAAAGAAATCAAGTTCCAGTAGTGGAGCATGCAGGAGAAGGACAAAGGAAACTCACATTTCCTGTTTCATCAACATCATATATTGTTTGCTTCACTATAATTTTTTTTTCTCATTGCCTTTTTGCTTTACAAGAAGAAAATCAGATGCCTTTATAGTCAATATGAACCCAGGGAACCGGCCTCAAGTTGCTCCAGGGAAGGTTTGGATTAGATATTAGGAAAAATCTCTCCACAGAAAGTGTTGTAAAGCACTGGAACAGACTTCCCAAGGAAGCGGTGGAGTTGCCAACCATGGAAGTGTTCAAAACCTGTGGCTATGGCACTTGAGGACATGGTTTAGTGGTGAACATGGTGATGGTACTGGGTTAACAGTTGGACATCACAGTATTTTCCAACCTCAATGATTCTATTATTATATAATTCTGTGGATATACCATGGTCAATTTTTGAGACATTTCAAAAATAACAAAATAATTCGGTAACAAAAAGAAATTAAATATTGTGATTATTAATAAATAACAAGAATTAAAAGACATTGAAATTCCTTATTGATGGGGTTTGTATTTCTTGAGGACATTCAGCATGCTACTAGCAATACTCAGTAGATGATAAAGAAGTCATCTCCAAAAGTCACAAGAGAGTTGTATCAGGCAATAATGGACCAGGAGGTCAAAAAATCATTGACAAAAAAGCAGGACCAAGAAGAAGCAATTTTTTCATGTTCTTTGTCAATAGGACAATAAAACTTTATTTAATATAGCTTTTTAATGTTCAATTCGTAACGTACAATTTTTTGGTATTGAATGTTTTATTTTCAGAAAATCAAAACCAAAACCTGTAACAGCAACTTGCATCTGGCAAAAGCTTCAGATGTTAAAGACAGAGATACAATTAGGAATGCTAGGTTGTTTTTTTTTTGAGGGTGAGAGGTGTTTCACCAGGCAAAACACCTTACCACAGCTGTCTTACTGAGATGGGGTTTAGAATGTATTCCTTACATGGGTATTCAACAACTCTTTTAAAACTTAAAAGTATTTCCACAGTGAAAAATGTCCTTGACACCCATCCATGTTCAGCTACTGAATCAGAATTTGCATCTGTTTTGCTCCAAGGACACATATGCCTCATTTCTTTTCTCCCAGTCTTCATTAATACCTCCCCTAACTGTAAGTGCCAGTTATCTTCTCAAAGATTTGGCGCTTCTGATACTCTATGCAATTTTTTTCTTTTTTTTTTTTTTTTGTGCTTCAAATATGCTTTTTCTCTTTCAGCTATGAAGAAAACTTCTCTACTCAGAAGCTTGTCAGTGTTTTTCAGTAATAATAACTGGTTAATAAAAGATATCCTTACCTATCAACTCTGAATTATGGTCGCACATTACATATACATAGGAATGATATATCAACGTTAAGGTAAATATGACTTCAGGATTTAAAAACAACTCAAATTTTTACACACAGAACAAAACATTTATTACAAGAAATCTTTTACAAAATAGACACATGACAAGCTAGTGATTATAAAGTATTTGTGTGTACTCCTTAATTAGTTCCAAATGCCTAAATGGTTGGCAACTAACATGGCTCCGAAAATGATTTTGATTTCTAACTTATTTCTTGAAGAGTCAGCTGTCCAAGCACACAGGCAATTTTTACATAGCTTTTTTTGCTCTATAATAACTCCCACAATATGGAAGCCAGAAATGTTTTGTCTTACATTCTATGGTGTGAAACTCTTTCCTTCTGTGTTTACTATTTAGCTTTTGAAAGTGGCTATTATACAGCTGTTCAGAGAAAAATGTGATTTTTCTGGTTTTGCCTACAACATCCTTTTGTGTTTTACATCCACCCACAAAAAATGCTGATTAATGCTCAAATTCTTGGCAAACTTGTCTACATCTGGCAATGATTCTGTAGCTATGGATTTTAAGAAGAAATCTCACAATAACTCTTATGAACTTCTATACTAGTGGTTTGTAAATTTTGCAGACATAGCCTCTGAATGTCAGTAAAGAGGCACTAATAAAAATTAATGCATAATATATGATTAAATAACAAAATTAACCATAGAATGTCAGTAAAATCTTACGCTTCATGAAACTTTCAGGATCCTTATATGTTCTAAAAGCTCTCTAGGTGAAAAACAATACACAGATAATAAGTGCTGCTTTATTGTTACATAAAACTAACGTACAAGATGGGAGGAAACTAGTTGCAGAATCACAGTCAATTTGTCCAGGAGAGAATCTGTTCCTATGAAGCAGCCCATAGTAAGTGGCAAGTCTGCTGAGGCAAAGAAAAATCAGATAAAGATTTTAGACTGACAAAAGAAAAATAAGATTTGTGGATAATCTGTCTGATAGATCAAGAAAACAAACTGTTTGAGATAATTTAAGGTATAGAAGAACTTTGACAACAACTGTATCATTGGTCTTCCTTAAAGAATTTTATATAAAATGATCTAGTAAAATATAAGAGAAACCCAAGTTTTGGAAAGTAGTGTTTAAGCCACATAATTTAATTTTCCATCTCCTTTCACACAACTGATTATATTGTACCATGTCTTTGATCTGATCATCCAAATACTGGATTTGATCTCCCAGAAACATATCTAACTATGTACGTACTCATTTAATGTCTTGGTCTAAGGCATTAAAATTAAGAAACTCTAGAATTGGTGGGTTGATAAGGACAAACAGGAGTTTTTATAAAGCTTGTAAAGATTTTGTAAGGATTCTTTGGTAAAATAATAGTTTCTCTTAAGTTTTACTTTAATGTCTGTTCTTTAGCTTAATTAAAAAAGAAAAACAGCAACATTTTTCAGCAGTCTCAGTTTTTAACTTCCTTTCCACTTTTTCATCCAAGATTTCTTTCAACCTTTTTTTTTTTTCCTTCCAATATCCTGTACAAATAGTCAAGGTGAAGCCTGTGCATTTCACAGTTTTTGGGTTCTTTCTTTTAATATATTTGATGCATAATGGCATATTAGTTTTAAATTTTCACTATGGAGCAAGCAATGCTTGCTAGTATTTCCCAGACTTGGCTAGATAGATTTTTCAATATGCTAATTTTGCTTATGGTTCAAAACACAATTCCACTGTTCAACCTAGTCCCTAAAAATTTTCTAGCAAGAAAAAATTCTCTTTTTTAGTCCGCCCTATTTCATCTTCTAATAGGGTCATACTACAGTGACTTTCTATGGAAAGAGGCTTAGTCTAAGTAATTACCTGTGTCTTATCAAGACAAAATATAAAAAAATAAATAAAATGGAAAAATACAGTTGTGCCTGTACTTTCCATTCTGCAATGAAATGCTAAAATACTTCTCTTAAAACAAGTGGAAGATTATCAGTGACAAAGAGATACAGATAATGGCAAGGGATCTAATAGAAACCATTTAACTCAGTCAAACTGCATTTAGAGCCTCTTTAACATATTCTGTAGATATTTAACTTCCCACAAGAAGTTAAATAACAAAAGAAAATATTTGCCTCCTATGGATAAATCGAGAGAAGCAATAAGAAATGTCATTGAAGTGTTACTACACCAGATATTTGAATTTAGCTTTGGAATAACTCCTCATGTAAAAGCAAAACCCCAAATCTAAGCCCCTAAAAATACAGAAATGTTAATACATAATCTTGAACTTGCTGTGTTTTCTACCACGTTCATGTTAGTTACAGAAAGAACAGTTATATACTTTATACACCAAGCGTGGTGCCACATGGCCTGGAATATCCCTTTAGTCAGTTGGGCTCGCCTGTCGTGTCTGTGCCCCCACCCAACCTCCCATGCTCCCCCACCTTCTCACCAGTGCGGCAGAAAGGCAGAAAAGGCTTTGGCTCTGTGTGAGCCCTACCCAGCAATAACAAAAACATCTTGATGTTATCAACCTTCCATTCAGCACACATCCAAAATGCAGCTCCACAGCAGCCACTGTGAAGTTAATTAACTGTACTCCAGCTGAAACCAGCATGATATGATAACCAAAATATCTTCTTTTCAGTTGCCATAGCTGAACGTGGCAATCTAATCTTACTGAGGTTATTGAGGTGAGGAAAATTAATAGTCAACATGAAGGTCATATGATTCCCTAACAAGTAGAGGATCAATGGCTGGCTCAGAAATGGAGGCAAGTAGAAGGATATGAATTTGTATAAAATCTTGTCCAGCTAGAGAGAGTAAAAACAAAAAGCAGCCTGAAATCTCTTCCTATAAAAGTAACTTCAAAAATTATTTTCATTAAAGAAATGTGAATCTCTAAGTCTGTGAGCCATGCCATCCAGAAGATAATCCAGCACATTTCTGTGAGGAGGGGATTTTAATCCTGCATTTTCATAAATCTTTTTAATTGCACTGCTGGGATTTAAATTTTTAAAACACCTCACTCATAATACAGAGCAGGAAAGTCTTGTGAAATATAGAGGAGGATCAGTGTATCAGCCAGAAATAACAGGAACCCTTGGATTACGGGATATAGGCCTTAAAGTATGATGGGCAATATTGAAGGGACAGATTAACAGCAAGGACTTCTGCTACAGTATAGGAGTTCATCATTGTGACAGGAAATAGAGTTGAGCCAACTAATTAATCATTATGAGCTACCAATATGTTGCAGCTATGAAAAGGCTAAATATTATTTAAAATGTATTAGCTATTTCTAGTACAGACAGGAAAGCATAAGGCTACTGCACAAGGCAGCCATGAGACCTCACTTACCATTATCACCAATTTGCTCTAATATAAAATATATAGAATTTATTCTCATTGATTCATCACTGGAAATTACAGGGGGAAACTGATATATAGGAACACACCAAACTGAAAAGGAAATTAGGTGCTGACTTGTTCTTATTTATTTGGATTCTGATCACATTAGATTTTCTGAGTCAACTGATTTCTAAAAATGCATATAAAATATACTATTCCTTCCATACAGCAAATAGCTGTAGACTACACTTCAAGGACTCCTTTCTTTTAATTGATGGAAGCATTATAAATAGAAGATTAAGCACTCTGAGAAAAGGGCTCTGTAAACATGACTCTGACAAATGTGGAACGTACCTGAGAATTGTTCGCGTGAAGCAAACAAGATAACCTCAGTAGCAGACAAAAGTACTTCTGCTACTTCAGAATGTATGCTTATCTACTTACATCCTTCTTGCTCTTCAAAGGCTCTCTGACATATTTTGAGAAACTGAATTGTTCTTTTTCTTAATGTGATTTATCTTTATGTTTTCAGAGTTCCACAAGCACAGTAATGTAAAACTTTAGATTAAGAAAAAGAATAATAATTTCTCCCCATTTTGTTAATCTCTCATGTTTGCAATTGCCTAACATGAGCACTACATGATATTCAAAGGTCAATTGCATATTTTAAAACCACATGACATTACATGTATTATGCATTCTACACCTGCACTGAGAGCTGAAATGGAATCGGTGACTCTATTGGGGTCTGTGGCCTGGTGGTAGATTAAGTTCCACCCTCAGCTGCAACACCTAAGAACCTCCTCCAGATTCACTTAAGTACCAGCAAGAAGCAGAGGACAAGCTCTTGTCCTTTACTACAGAACACAAAGAGGACTACCATTGCAAAGAAAAACGTTCAATTTTGCAGACACTTTTATCAGACACCAGTGGACAACTCCTGTCTGATAAGGAAAGCAAAGACACTAACACTGTCCCAGGCAAGGGGAGGAGGCCAGGTACAGCCCACTCTCCAAGGCTGAGTTTGAAGGCAGAAGGAATTTTTGGGGATTTTTTGGGCATTTCTGTGAGGGCCTGAGTGGCCTCAGAGCCGCCGAGCCCTCAGAGCTCCTGGAGCACTGCGGGGAGAGCCTGAGGGGGCATCTCAGGGTGGGGATTTTGGGGGATTTTCTGGGAATTTTTTAGGAATTCTGGGCATTTTGGGGATGTTTGGGGAGTTTTCTGGGAATTCGGGGGATTTTGGGGATTTTTTGAATTTTTTGGGGGGAATTTTTTTGGGTATTTTGGGATTTCTGGGAGGCCCTGAGCGGCCGTGGAGCCATTGAGCCCTCAGAGCTCCTGAGGCTGCACCACAGGGTGGGAATTCCTGATTGTCTGGGGATTGTCTGGGGATTTTTGGGAATTCTTGGGAAATTTGGGGAATTTTTGGGATTTTGGGGGAATTTTCTGGGGATTTTTGGCAATTTTCTGGGGATTTTGGGGATTTTTGGGAGGCCCTGAGCGGCCTTGGAGCCACCAATCCTGAGGAGCTCCTGGAGTGCTGAGGGTGCATTGCAAGGTTGGGATGTTGGGAAATTTTGGGGATTTTTTTGGGACTTTTTGGCATTTTTTGGGGAATTTTCTGGGATTTTTGGGGCATTTTCTGGGATTTAAAAAAAATTGGTTTTCATTTTTAGGGAATTTTTGGGATTTGGGGGGGATTTTTTTGTTTGTTTTCCCTTTTCTGGAATTTTCCAGGATTTTTGGGGATTTTGGGGGAATTATGGAGATTTGGGGGATTTTTAAAGGAATTCTTGTGATTTTTCTGGGCATTTTGAAGGATTTTTAAGATTTTTAGGGAATTTGCTGGGTAACTGGGGGTATGTTTGGGGATTTTTTGGGAATTTGGGGGGAATTTTCAGGGGATTTTTTGGGGAATTTTAAGGATTTGTTGGGAATATTTCAGCGTTTTCTGCAGATTTTGCAGTGATTTTTTTAGAATTTTTTGGGAATATTTCGGAGTTTTCTGAGGATTTGGGGTTTTTTTTGGGGGGGGATTTTCTGGGATTTTTGTGGGAATTTTTGTGGGAATCTTCAGGGACTTTTTAGGAATTTTCTGGGGCATTTCTGGGGATTTTTCAGATTTTTTTTTGTGAATATTCTGGGGATTTTTTTGGCGATTTTTGAGGATTTCTCAGTTTTTTGGGGAATTGCAGCTACTCCCCTGACCCCAAACCCCCAAACCTCTGTGGATGCCATCCCAAATTCCCAATTTTTTGGTGTTTTGGTGATTGCAACCACGGCGCCCAAGGTGGGCCAAAATCAGTGGGCAGTGGGCGCTGATTTTGGCCTCCGTGGGTGCCGTGGTTGGCAAGGCCGCGGCCAACGACGCCATCGCTCTGGGGGCACACGAGATCAGCAGGGCCAAGGTGAGAAATTCCAAATTCCCTAAATTCCCTAAATTCCCTAAATTCCCAATCCCAACGACGCCATCGCTCTGGGGGCACACGAGATCAGCAGGGCCAAGGTGAGAAATTCCAAATTCCCTAAATTCTCTAAATTCCCATCCCAAAATTCCCAATCCCAACGACGCCATCGCTCTGGGGGCACACGAGATCAGCAGGGCCAAGGTGAGAAATTCCAAATTCCCTAAATTCCCTAAATTCCCAAAATTCCCATCCCAAATCCAAGGTAATCCCTGATCCCAAATCCCATAATTTTCCTGGATTTTTCCCCCAATTTTCCCCATATTTTCCCCACATGTTTCCCCAAATTTTTCCACTTAATTTTCCCGTAATTTTCCTGTAATTTCCCCAGATTTTTCCTGAATTTTCCCCAAGTTTTCCCTGAATTTTCCCATATTTTTCACCAAATTTTCCCCCGATGTTTTCCACATTTTTCCCATAATTTTCCCATAATTTTCTTGTGTTTTCCCCAAATGTTCCCCATATTTTCCCTGAATTTCCCCCGTATTTTTCCCAATTTTTCCCCAGAATTTCCCCAACTTTCCCCCATATTTTTCCCCATCTTTTGCCCATAATTTTCCCCTGTTTTTCCCAGATTCTTCCCAGAATTTCCCCCGATTTTTCCCCATAGTTTCCTCAAATTTTCCCCAAATTTCCCCCATTTTTCTCTGCTTTTTCCCCATATTTTCCCCATAATTTCCCCTGAATTTTCCCTGTATTTTTCCCATATTTTTCCCAGAATTTCCCCTGATTTTTGCTCGTAATTTTCTCAACTTTTCCCCGAATTTCCCCAATTTTTCCCCATAATTTCCCCAAATTATCCCCAAATTTCCCCTGTTATTTTCTCAAATTTTCTGTGATTTTCCCCCATATTTTCCCCTATTTTTCCCTGATTTTTTCCCTGGATTTTTCCTGGTATTTTTCCCATATTTTTCCCTGAATTTTCCACGATTCTTCCCAGAATTTCCCCATATTTTCCCTGTATTTTCCCTTGAATTTTCCCAGTATTTTCCTGATTTTTCCCTGTATTTTTCCCATATTTTCCCAATTTTTCCCCAAGTATTAATATAATTTTCCCGTATATTTCCCTGACTTTTCCCTGAATGCTTCCCCTAATTTTCCTGCATTTTTCCCATAATTTCCCCAAATTTTCCCATGTTTTGCCCCGATTTTCCCCCAGTTTTTCCCCTGAATTTTTCCCCAATTTTTTTATAATTTCCCCAAATTTTCCCTATACTTTTCCCATGATTTTCCCGACTTTTCCCCAGATTTTCCCCATAATTTCCCCTATATTTTTCCCCGATTTTAGCCCGTAATTTTCTCAATTTTTCCCTGTAATTTCCCTGTATTTTCCCAAAATGTTCCCCATATTTTTCCCATATTTTCCCTGAATTTTCCCCAATTTTCCCCCATATTTACCCCCTATTTTTCCCTGAATTTTCCCTGTATTTCTCCCATATTTTTCCCAGAATTTCCCCTGATTTTTGCCTGATTTTTGCTTGTAATTTTCTCAGTTTTCCCCAAATTTTCCCCTGATTTTTCCCCTAATTTTCCCCAAATTTTCCCTGAATTTTCCTGTATTTTCCCCTGAATTTCCCATATTTTTCCCCAAAGTTTTGTGTAGTTTCCCCAAATTTTTCTCAAATTTTCCTGTATTTTCTCTTGAATTTCCCCTTTTTTTCCCCCTGAATTTTTGCCTGAATTTTCCTGTGTTTACCCCCATTTTTTCCCATATTTTCCCTGAATTTTCCCTGTATTTTCCCCTGACTTTCCCCGAGGTTTTCCCGATTTTTCCCCAATTTCCCCCAATTTTTCCTGTATTTTCCATGAATTTTCCCACCTTTCCCCCCATTTTCCCCCATAATTCCCCTGAATTTCCCCAAATTTTCCCCTTATTTTTCCCATAATTTCTTCAGATTTTCCATGATTTTCCCCCTAATTTTCCCCAATATTCCCCCTATTTTTCCTGTACTTTCCCCATAATTTCCCCAAATTTCCCAGAATTTTCCCCTGAATTTTTCCCCAAATTATCCCCATAATTTCCTCAAATTTTCCCTGAATTTTTCCCTGAATTTCCCCAAATTTTCTCCAACTTCCCCCATATTTTTCTTGTATTTTCCCCAATTTTTTCCCCATATTTTTCCCCTGAATTTTCCCTGAATTTTTCTGGTATTTCTCCCAGAATTTCCCCATATTTTCCCTGACTATTCCACCAAATTTCCCCAGATTTTCCCTGTGTTTTCCGCAAATTTTCCCCCACATTTTCCCCAAATTTCCCCCATCATTTTTATTTACTCGTAATTTTCCCCAAATTTTCCCCATAATTAACTTGAATTTTCCCTGAATTTTCCCCATAATTTCCTCAAATTTTCTCCAAAATTTTCCCCATAATTTCCTTGAATTTTCGCCATATTTTCCCTACATTTTCCCTGAATTTTTCCCAAATTTTTCCCTTTATTTTCCCCATTTTTGCCCACTTTTCCCCCAAATTTTCTCCAATTTTCCCCCAAATTTTCCCTGAATTTCCCCAAATTATCCCCATAATTTCCCCAGATTTTCCACGCTTCTTCCCATATTTTTCCATGATTTTTCCCCCAATTTTCCCCATAATTCCCCTGAATTTCCCCATATTTTTTCCATAATTTCCCCAAATTTCCCCCGCATTTTCCCCATAATTTCCCTCTCTTTTCCCCCGCATTTTCCCCAAATTATCCCCATAATTTCCCTCTCTTTTCCCCCAAATTTTCCCCAAATTTTCCCCCATATTCCCCCGATTTTTCCTGTATTTTCCCCACATTTTCCCGATTTTTCTGCCCATTTTCCCCCACATTTCCCCTGTCATTTTCCCTGAATTTTCCCCGGATTTTCCCCAATTTTTTCCAGTATTTTCCCCATAATTTCCCCGACTTTTCCCCCAAATTTTCCCACCATTTTCTCCACATTTTTCCCATAATTTACCCGTAATTTTCTTGTATTTTCCCCAAATGCTCCCCATATTTTCCCTGAATTTCCCAGCATTTTCCCTGAATTTCCCCCCAATTTTTCCCGTAATTTTCTCTGAATTTCCCCCATATTTTCCTCAAATTATCCCCAAATTTTCCCCATAATTCCCCCGAATTTTCCCCATCATTTCCCTGAATTTTCCCCAAATTTTCCCCGAATTTTCCCCAATTTTCCCCATAATTGCCCCGAATTTTCCCCATAATTCCCCCGTATTTTCCCCAAATTTTCCCCGAATTTTCCCCATAATTTCCCCGAATTTTCCCCATAATTCCCCCGAATTTTCCCAAAATTTTCCCCGTAATTTCCCCGAATTTTCTCCATAATTTCCCCAAATTTTCCCCAAATTTTCCCCATAATTTCCCCCAGATTTTCCACGATTTTTCCTCTAATTTTCCCCAACTCTTCCCATATTTTTCCATGATTTTCCCCCAATATTCCCTCTATTTTTCCTGTACTTTCCCCATAATTTCCCCAAATTTTCCCCGTATTTTCCCCATAATTCCCCAAAATTTCCCCATAATTCCCCCAAATTTCCCCCATAAGTCCCTTGAATTTTCCTTATATTTTCCCCAAATTTTCCCCATCATTCCCCCGAATTTTCCCCAAATTTTCCCCATCATTTCCCCGAATTTCCCCATATTTTCCCCATAATTCCCTGTAATTTTCCTTATATTTTCCCCATAATTGCCCCACATTTCCCCCAATTTTCCGGTGTTGCAGGACGCGCAGCGGCAGCTGCAGGAGGCGGCGGGGGGCGCTGCCGGTGGAGCTGGGCCGGCGCTTCCTGCGCGGGTGATGGAGGAGCTGCTGCGGCTGCGGCCCCGCGGCGCCGCCCCGCCCCGGCCTCGTGCGCGCCCGACGGTGAGAGGGGAAAGGGGGAACAATCCGGGAAAAAATCCGGGAAAAAATCCGAATTAATCCGGGAATGAATGTGGGAATGATGGGGAAAATCTGGGAAATTATCTGGGAATTAATCTGGGAAAATACAGGAATTATTCTGGGAATGAATGTGGGAATGATGGGGAAAATCTGGGAAATTATCTGGGAATTAATCTGGGAAAATACAGGAATTATTCTGGGAATGAATGTGGGAATGATGGGGAAAATGGAGGAGCTGCTGCGGCTGCGGCCCCCGCGGCGCCGCCCCGCCCCGGCCTCGTGCGCGCCCGCGCCGACCTCGCCGCGGCCGACGGTGAGACCACAGAAATGGGAATTCATCTGGGAATTCATCTGGGAATTCATCTGGGAATTAACCCTGGAAAATGTGGGAAATAATCTGGGAATTAATGCGGGAAAATCTGGGAATTAATGCGGGAAAATCTGGGAATTAATCTGGGAAAATCTGGGAATTAATGCGGGAAAATCTGGGAAAATCTGGGGATATTCTGGGAATTAATTCAGGAAAAGAAGGGAATAAAGATGGGAAATTATGGGAATTTTTCTGGGAAATTTGGGAAATTATTCCAGGAATTAGTGTGGGAAATAATCTGGAAAAATCCAGGAAAAAGTCCTGGAAAATCTGGGAATTAAGCCTGGGAAATGTGGGAATTAATCCTGGAAATTATGGGAAAATGCGGGAATTAATTCAGGAAAATCTGGAAATTGATTCAGGAAAATATGGGAATTAATACAGGAATTATGCTGGGAATTAATCCTGGAAAATCTGGGAATTAATCTGAGAAAATCACAGAATTAATCCGGGAAAATGCAGGAATGAATCTGGGAAATTATGGGAAATAATTCCGGAAAA